>NC_091821.1:262685385-262840385 GCF_038994185.2 Dermacentor albipictus | reverse complement strand
ATAAGTAACTTCCCCTGTGTTGTCTTTGTTTATTGGTTTCTGATGGTATGATTAATGACAATCTGCCCCCTCGGTTAGCCCCCTTTCTTCTCGTTTATATACATTCCGCAGAGAATACCGTTAACCAGTACACCTCTAACGGTGTCTCCTGAGGCCGCTACAGGGGTATCGTTATCGTATCGTGGGAGAGCAGGAAGCCTGTTCCTTCAGAGCGCTCCAGCGCAGCATCTGAGCCTTCAAACGCCGATAAGCTCTCGCGAGACAGATATTGTAACGTTGGTTTGAATTATTACTCCGCAAATGAAGGGGAAAGTGTGCAGAAAGACCGTGATGGATTTGGAGGTACTGGATTGACCAGTAGCGGCGGTGACCAGGATCCCAGGTGGGGAGTGGCAGGTGCGTAATGTAAGCGGAGTTTGAATTGTAAGGAAGCTGGGGCCGTGTGCAATATGTGTCATCGCTTGTGGCTCTAGCACTTTCTGGGAGAACCTCTTACAGTGCTTTCTTCTCGAGGTCACGTGGGAGTCTGAAAACATATTATGGAATCGGTGATTCCTTTTCAATTGGTGAGTTGCAGGTGCATAATGTAAGCGGAGTTTCAATTATAAGAAAGCTGGGGCCGTGTGCAATGTGTGTCGCCGCTTGTGTCTCCAGCACATTCTGGGACAACCTGTTACAGTGCTTTCTTCTCAAGGTCACGTGGGAGTCTGAAAACATCTTATGGAATCGGTGATTTCTCTTGAATCTGATTCTTGTCGAGGTCACGTGGGAGTCTGAAAACATATTATTGAATAGGTGATTTCTTTTGAATTGGTGAGTGGCAGGTGCATAATGTAAGCGGAGTTTCAATTATAAGACAGCTGGGGCTGTCTGCAATGTGTGTCATCGCTTGTGGCTCCAGCACATTCTGGGACAACCTGTTACAGTGCTTTCTTCTCGAGGTCACGTGGGATTCTGAAAACACATTATCGAATTGGGGATTTATTTTCTGCAGCAATTGTGCTATGGGAATCAGTCACTGTAGTCAACGTTCTTCTTTTTCATCACGTTTTGGCGCCTCGTGCTTTACTGCCAAGTTTTCTAGGTGGTTTCGCTTTCATGGCCTTCGTTATATTTTATCCAGGGCGCTTATTGTCGAAGAAAACAAATATCAACGAGCGTGACGTAGCCAAGCAACCTGTCTACTTTAGAACAAAGAATTCGGCACTGCACATCTATTCAAGCGTCTTGGTTGAATCGCCGTGGTTGCTCAGTGGCTATGGTGTTAGGCTGCTGAGCACGAGGTCGCGGGATCGAATCCCGGCCACGGCGGCCGCATTTCGATGGGGGCGAAAACACCCGTGTACTAGATTTAGGTGCACGTTAAAGAACCCCAGGTGGTCGAAATTTCCGGAGTCCCCCACTACGGCGTGCCTCATAATCAGAAAGTGGTTTTGGCACGTAAAACCCAATAATTTAATTAAATAGAGCATGAGTTTGATCATAGCAGTAGGAGTTTTGAGAAAGGAAACAAGACTTTTTGAAGCCTGTTTTAATGATAAGGATGTTGTTTTTAGCCACAAAAAAGAAGAAAAAAACTCGATTGTCAGCGAGCATTTGCTGATGGCGGGAAAACGATGGCTGACGGTAGTGAGTGGTGGGAGTGGACTACCTACTCACTCTTATTTGAGCTTGTGCTTGATTATAGGTATGCAAAACATAGAAAAAATATTCCCGTTAAGCCCACTGTTTTTTTTTTCTGTGTATAAATAACTCATGCTTTTTGGCCTGAAGTCCGTACTGATGTTGCCCTACTCAGGCTCCCAGGCAGTAATTCGGCCAAATTAGTATCATACTGGATTTCTATGTAGCGCTAAAAAGACGAGGACAGACTGTCTGTTGTCTCGTACTGCTGTCTTTCTTATGTATTTCCTCGCCTTTTTAGGCTACTTATGATCCCACTTTGCCATTCTCAACTATGCGTGCCGGCACCAATACACAGTCAAAACAACTTCACTGTGATAACTGACTTCAAATCAATTGTCACGTGCACTTCGATCACATACAATAAGGACTGCTGTGGCGTATGCCTGCGCACTACAGCTGCTCTGTAAGCAGTCTGCGCGCTTTTTTTTTCTATCTTCATTTCACTGGTGTTGAACGTGCGTAAGGAGTTATTAGACAGCTTCAGTTGGGCGTCTGCAACCGCCCACGTACGCAGCGCGCGAGGTCGAGCGTACGTAGCGAAGCGCGTCACGGGATGTGTATAGCCCACGAAGAGAAGCGAACATGATGCACATGCTTGACGTAACGTTAAATATACCGGATATATTCAATCACTTACAAAGGTGTAAACTTATCCGAGGTCCCGGTTTCTTACAGAAAGTATATGAGTGCACGTCCAGCTCGTATTTGGGATCTTTCTGTTGCTGAAGCATCCAATAACTTCAACAATAACACTGGCTATTATTGTACGACCTGCAGTCTTACTGATAGCTTTTGGCGGCAAGCATTATATTTGTTACAACGTAAAAGGAGGTGTTCTGTGTCTTCTTGAGATTCCTGAACAGCAGCAAACTTAATAAAGTATTGTTGTATTGCGCCGGCTGCCGTTTATTTCCATTTTTTTTAAACAATGCACATATAAAATTTTTTAAACGTCATGCCCCTAACAGAATGTCAAGCCACTTCAACCGGGGCAACCATTCGTTTGAAGTCGGGCTTTGCGTGTATCTCGCCAGACGGATATATTTCTCTCTCTCTCTCTCTCTCTCTCTACAGCGCCCAACATGCTCTGAACCGACGATAATTTATTTCGGGATAATCTACAGCCACACCTGAAGGGTATACACGAGCGGTCAGTATTCGCCGTTCATGTACGTCAGATACAAACACATGTAAAGGCGCTGGTCCCAAGTTGCGCGCTTACTACAGTGAAGCTGCATGTGGCTAGCCGATTCCTCCGTCCGTCCGTCCGTCTGTCGGTCGCCTGTACGCCGAGGGCTCCTCCTGCGCAACCCCATGCGCGTGCTCAAAAAGAGAGGGAGAGAAAGAAAGGCGCGCGATTAGCCAACACCACCTAGATAGCGCAAAACGTGTTTACTCCGATCCATGCCCTCACGCTGCCCGGCCCGAAATTCCCATTGACAAGGCTGGCGTGACAAAAGCGGTGACGACAAAAATCACTGTTGCCTACTCGGGAGCGTCCCCATTAGATTCTGTGGCGGTCGGGTCAGGTAACATGATGTCATGGAGTGAAAAGGCCTTGTGCTAGCTAGGTGGTGTTGGATTAGCAGCGCCAGTAGTAACGTCGTTGCTCTTCGTCGCAGCCGAGCGTGTGCGCAGCAGTATCTCTCCGACTCCGAAATAGGTAGGCCACGCGTCATACATACTCCTTAGCAGCAGGCAGCATTCGATCCGCAACGCCGCGTGCAGAACCGGGAACTAAGCCATCTATGCCGTGCCGATGCTGCAGCCCGGGCACAAGTACAGGCTCGTGTAGCCGAGCGCGAGCAGCAACTGCGTACCTAGGATCTGGGAGCCTACCAAGTCGTTGTTTAATGAACCGTCTGGATTATCCCACTGACAAATACCGGGGCCGCACTTTCAGCTTCGCTGGTTAAACATGTGTACGGAGTGCTTGGGCGGTGGTTCATTTTAGCCTTGACCACACACTCCGCAATAGTGAAAAGGGGACATGATGCCGTATGTATGTGAATACACGGGGTCGGTTCAATTAGCATTTCCTGAATTACTCAGCAGCTCATCTAAAAAAAAAAAAAGAAATCATGCTACAGAAGGAAGGATGCAATGCTCATAAAGAGGTCCACTGAGTTATACGGTTGCTCGCCTTGAATAAAGCACGCAATACATTGGAGATTCCTTAGATAACACACGTGCTGCTGCGCACCACAAAGCGGCCTGTAGCCTCAAAAACGCTGGCCGCGGGAGCGAGTACCAGAACCGAATTCCCGGTCTGCACTACGCTAGAGGCTCGCGCTGCAATTATTTCCAAGTAATCTCTTGCACGTACTCATCGCTACCTAGGACTACGTGTACCAAGTCCTTGAGGGAAGGTAGTCCTATGATTTCAATGACGTTTCAATGATTTCAGCGCCGCTTTCCAGGTTCGCATTGTCTGTAGAAAAACTTTCGGATGATTGTTAAGCCATTTCAGACGACTACAAATTACAAACAACGTAACCTGTTCCAAGTATGGGGACGACTGCGTGCAGATGGCGATGATTGCAACCTGCGTGACTTTCTGACGCTGAGCAGCAGCCTCATACTCGGTCACAAAGTTGATGACCATTCTTTGCAGCCACCCACATGTGCTGATGTGGGAAGCAGTTCGGTGCTATGGAGGTCGTACATGTTCCGTCAGCTTAAATGGTATTCTGCTGGGCTAGTTGGTGGATATCGGCTGGTTCGGCCAGCATAACGTTACACAAGGACGACAGAAAGAAGAACGCGTATTCTTTCTGTCGTCTTTGTATGAAACCTTATGCTGGCCTAATAGTCTGTCAGCTTATTGTGAAAAGGCGGGTTTGTGTCGGTACATAGTCGATCGGTAAAGTTCAGCTTTTCGTGTGACATTTGAGAGAGCGTGTCATTAAAAAAATGACCATCTGTGTGTTACCTTGATGGACTCGCAAGCTCCTTTTATTTATACTGATGAACGCAGAATGATAATTTCGCACAATATGACACTACAGGTGCAGTTGCAGACGTGCAGGTCTGCTCGATTTATTTGCGAAGTTGTCGTACCACGCGAGCCGCGCTGCCTCATCGTTAAGATGCCGGTGCTCACGCGCCGCATTTCAGTGGCGTCATCCGTCGATCCCAGGTGCGTCGCTGTGCTCTTTGCCTCCTTGACATCTCAAGCGCAGAACGTCGGTGAAATAGCGCTCGCTGATCGGCATCGTTGTTGGGTCGAAAGCTAAGCGAGTTAGATTTGCTTTTGCCGTATTGTATAGATCTGTAAAATAAAGGTCGATATGCGCATCGCCCAGAACAAAGTACGCGTCGAAATGCCGTCCCGAGCAAATGAAACACATTACTTAGCGCAGCATGTTACGGCGAGGTTAACATCGCTTTAGTGTGTGCGCTATGCAAGCGGGACAGCTAGCTACGTTAGTGAATATGCAGTACTGTAGAGGGACAAAAATGGCGCAAGCAAAGCGCTGTTCCCTATTATATCATTTGCTACGAAATGGTTGTAACATTCCGAAACACGAAGACTGCATCTTCGAGCACAACACACGTTAATTGCATTTGCCTATGGGCTAGTTAAAGCACAGGCTACTCTATCGCACGTTATAAGTATCGATGTTAACATTGCCTCTTAGTAATATTGAAACGCACGCTGGCACCAAGTCCAAGAAAGCATGCAGATATTAACAGCACGCCGGTGACATGAGAAGTATTGAAGGGAGAGCTCAGCGAAACGCGACAGCTTCAGATACATGCAGCGTTGCTGTTATTGCGCCTTTTTAGAGAAATTCAGCGGGAAGAGGTTACTCTAAGGTAATGGTCGTAATCATCAATTCAGTAACGAGTCTTCAACTGCACGCGCACCGTTCTCAGGTCCCTTTAGTAACCCGAGCACTTGCTGGGAATGAAATTACTTTCTTTGAGAAGGGTTCGTTATGAAGGGCAATAAGCTGCACGACCAGACGGGGCACAATACGACACGTAAGCCTGGAAATCGCACTGCAGTTCTAATTGCATATACTTCAGTGCAAGTAGTGCTTTTGTCTTCTTTCGCGGCTCGTCGCCATTCTTTGCAAATAGGCTAGAGTCCCCTAAACAGAATTCCCTGCCGAAAGGGTGCCTCAGTGGGACAGTTGCTAAATAAAACTCGAGTAAGGGCATTCAGCATCGCAGCGCTGACTTAAAAAGTACCGATGCTGAAGTCAGTGCGCGGTCCTATCACTGAAATATTGTTCGTCTAAACAACTTATAACCTTACTTTTACACTTATTGCCATTAGATGTTTGCTAATCTCAAGAGCCTTTCTGCTAAGCAGTCCGAGTTTTCGCACTCCGAGATTCACTGCCACTGAGCTTTGGGCAAATAATCTTTGCTTTTCGAAACAATGCGTCACAATCGCAATAGTTCGCGTGCTCCGCCAAATGCATGCGTTAATTCTTTATGTTCAAGGCATAGTCTCGGCATCGGTTGTTTACACACCTTCCGGTTTGACCGATCTAACTCTTCCCACAGGACAATAGTAGGTCGCGTGACGATCACACGAGCGAGAGGCACAAGGTAAGCGCTGTCATCGTGTCTCGCTTGAGTGGCCGCATTTTCGCACAATATTCTTCGAAAGAAATTCACGCTAGTTTTGCAGTTTATTTATTAGGCAATACAGAGATATTGCCTACGAAGCAGGACAAAAGGAAGTAGTTAGCCTCCTGACTGGGATTGAGTCCTGATTGAACATGTAAATTAAGAACAGAACGAGAAGGCGTGTACGTATGGTCTGGCCGTCGTGTTCGCGAACTTTGCAGGCATACGTTTTTTTCTTTCCTTCTTTATCACGTGCTCGCAGAAGGTAAAAGCCCATACTACCATTCACATAGTTCTGTCATTAGTCTGTGTACCGGATCCAATGGTTCTGCCATGAATAGAACGCTTCTTGAGACACTTCGTTTGGAATGTCCCGCAGGTACTCTGGCGAATTTCCTTATTGACGTCAGCGGATTCAAAGCGAAATTTGAGAGTTCATCTCAATTTGGTGGACAGAACAAAGTTTCTTGAAGCTTCTCTGAGTGCGCTGCTTAATGTAAAACTGGCACTAATTTCTTTGACCGAAAACTCTCTCGTCAGCGATGGTGTATGTGTGGGCGTGTGTTGCCAGTGTGGGGCGTCCGGGACTGTCCTACCCAAGCATGCACTCTCCTTTCTCGATTCGCCCCGAAAATCCTTCAAAAACTTCACATGTGGTGCTTTATTGACCTAAATAGATTCTTCGGACAACTGGTGGCGAGTGACGCCTTCGGAAGCAATAATAAAAAAAAAATATCGAAGAAACCCTGATATTCCCCCAGAAAGGACATCATCTTCACCGGAAGAGTCGCCTTCTTTCGAAACGTATCTCCAGAACATAGACCCGTTGGGGTGGCCTAGAGGCTATGGTGTTGCGTTGCTAAGCGCGAGGTCGCGCGATCAAATCCCAGCCGCGGCAGCCGCATTTCCACGGAGGCGAAATGCAAGAACGCCCGTGTCTCCTGCATTGGGGGCACGTTTAAGATCTCCTGGTGGTTAAAATTAATCCGGAGTTCCCCACGACGGCGTGCCTCATAAACAAATTGTGTTTTTGGCACGTAAAACCCCAGAACATAAACCTTGAATTGCGTTTTTTAACATTGAATGTGCCGGTATAAAGGCTTCCTTCACTTAAACTGCACAAATTTTCACACAATCCTGTTGCTCCCCGAACTTGCACATGTTTTTTCTTTTTTTTATCTTGGATATAATTGGGCCTATACTGATGATAACGAGCAACATGGGTGATAGTGTGCGTGCTTTTGCGGTTCTGTAGCATTACGGCTGCTTTTGCGCGAAGGTGCTCTCGGAACTACTTTCATGCGACAGGGAGGGTGTGAAAGTCTGAATAATGATTGAGTAACGATGTCCTGGGAGTCATAATGGTTAGCAGCGCTGCAGTCTCTCTGATTATGCTTCCGCTCACGCATCATCATGTATACATCACTATAGCGTTTGGCGCCTGGCAAGCTGGAAGCACATGGCATCGGGATTTATGGGATGCTTTGTGTACGAACTGGTGTTTGTGTACTAAGAGGCGCAGGGTATACACGTGCTCCGCAAATGCATGCAGCAAGTTCGCAAAGCGCCATGAAGTTGCACCGAATCATTCATCCTGCTTATAGGCGTGCCTTCGTTCACGTGATTTGCAGAGATCATGGAGCCACCAGGCCCTCCTGTTACGATGCGGCCAGGAGAGGAGTTCAGCCAAAACTACCACGTGCACGAATCGGTGGGCAGGTCTGTATCACACTGCGCTTTTTCGATATTTGAATCGACCGAATCACGAGAAAGGGTTTCCGTGAATGTTACCCGTCTGTGCATTCATGTTCAAATGCGATGCTGAGGAACGCTCAACAAATGGAGCTTGCTTTGTTCACTAACAGTACACGGTGACTGCAGTGATCAGGGTACTATGCGCCCCAGACGACTAAAGTGCATCTGGAAAGCATCCTAGCCTATACCGCTATCAGCTCGAGATTCTTTCATCATCGGCCGCTATTGACGACTCGCGTAAGCTCTTGGTCGCCGAATGAACTGGGAGAAGATAGAGGGCATTTTTTGCCACTTGCGTTACATTGCGAAATTGTTTTTTTTTTCGTGTGCAATAAGATTTTTCTGCTGCACCGAACATTACGAGCCTAAAGCGGGTCGTTGCCTTCAAAGCTGATCCTGTTTTGTTTCACGTTCCTCTGGCTGGACGAATGTGACGCTGAACCTGATGCGTGCTTCGCATATAACGTTACAAGCAGTCTGGACAGTTTGGCGTTTCAACGGCACGCCTAGCGGTTGGGCAATTTCGGACGCCGGAGCAATGACCACGGCAAGCGTGACGCGGAGAGGCACGGCAGGGTAATGCGCCTGCCGACCTCAAAGGCTCACTATGTGTTCGAAGCCGACCTTAAGCAGTAGAAAAAATATTTAATAGGGGTGGCAATGACCTAGCAAACTGCCTTGCTGATGTTTAAAAAAGATCAGTGCCATGTGCTCACGGTAGAACTACATCAAGCTGCCTCTGCTGTAAACTTCCTGAAGTTTGACTCGAGTCGGCGCTGTAGCTTCATATATAGGCGCCGCTATCGGCCTGTCATTTTCCGCCACGAATCGCACACCTTCCAACACGCACGAATCAAGGACGCGATTAATGTTGAAGATCGTTTATCTGCAAAAGTCTGCTTTTGAGCAAATCATCGCATCAAAGAGGAGTGGCGAACCGCTACTCCCACTGGCCGCCTTTGAGCTCTCACTGAGGTGCACATCGTGCAAAGTTTGCAAAATAGCCAAATAAACGAAAACAAAACAACCTTAGGACGCCAGAATTAGGATATAATGGCAAGTGGCGCATGTACCAACAATAATTAAAATTTCTCAGGATTTTCTGGTTCAGTAACTTAAACATACCTGCAGATTCGTAGTTTACTCTTCTGCGAATGTGGTGCGTAATACAAAACATTCTCCCTTTAGGCCTCAGCGGACGCCATTCCCACAGAGTTTCATACGAAGGTTATTCGAGGGAGATCGGGCGCGCGGTAATCGTTCGACCGTAGAGTTAGTAATGGGAACAATGTGTAGTTTGCGTTCTAACTAACCTCAACGTCTCTTCAGAGGAGAAAATATGTTACATTCGCAAGTAATTTCGTTGCCTCATTGCCGGCGCCTCAATAAATCCCGCCACTTTTCATAGAGCGTGTCTTCAAATCAATGTCTGATTAGTAATACCTTATATATATATATATATATGTGTGTGTATGTGTGTATGTGTGTGTGTGTATATGTATATACATAGAGTTTCTCACTACAACACCTAGAGGGTAATCTGGCGCCACCGTCTATGGGAGTTTCTTAAGGGGGCACCGTGCCGTCATGGGAATGACGGTATATGTGTCTGCGAGGCTCGTGTTGGCTGGTGTTGTAAGAGGCTTCGTCTAAAACGTGGATATGGCTACGCAAATAGCGCGTTCCCAAAGTAAAATCTTCATAAAATGTTTACATTCACGCATATTACATCTTTACTCACCCAGAATGCAGGACCAAGCGAAGAAAAGCAAGAACATACGACCAACTGTTTCAAAGCGAGCGCGAACCTTGTCGTCTGTCCTCCAACTTTAGCGGCCCGCTGATACTTCTTACGTAACATGTAGTCGTACACGCAATAACAAGTGCTCATAGTTAAACAAAACATGTTTTCGCGTAATAATAAAGCTAAAACAGCTTTTCACGTGCTGTTCTAGTAGAAAATGAATCATTGTGACACACGGAACGGTACTTGCCAAGCGCGTCTTCAAGGTGTCCTGTTTCTACAAGAACGATGCCAATCCGAAGTCACAATATACCGGCATTCCCATGCATACCACAGCGCAGCAGCGCCAGATTTCCCTCTAGGTAATGTAGTGAGAAACTCTATGTGTATATATATATATATATGTTTATATGTATATATATATGTGTATATATGTATATGTGTATATGTATATATATATGTATATATATATGTGTATATATATGTGTATATATATATGTGTTTATATATATATGTATATGTATATATGTATATGTATATATATATGTATATGTATATATATATGTATATATATATATTGTCACGAAGGCGAGAGAGACGCTAGTGGGTCGAGTGCTCTGGCTCGGCAACGGCCCTCGTGCTTGGAAGCGGTCACTGTCCTGACCGTTGACGTTGCGCTGCTCCGAGCTCAGCTCTGCCAAAGAAGCACCTTTAGAAGATATATATATATATTGTGTGTGTTCATTCTGCACAATTGTTTTAGTTTATCATGTTGCGAAGGTCATCCAACGGCAGACATTAAGTGTTGCTTTAACTCGTATTTGCGACGATTAAACACCTTTATAAACGTTAATGTCAGCATGTACAATGTCATTTGAAACCGGAAGGACGATGTTTTGGCAAATGCATGTACTTCCCGTCATTCCCATGCTGACGGAAGAGCACTATACTAGCAACGCATGTAGACACTGTCGCATCAGGTTTTATCGTAACATTAGTGCGAAACAATTCAAATGGCACCCTCTGACGGCGCGGTGTCGTCCGACGTCCCATGCATTTCCCTCCATGCGACAACCGTGCTGTTAAGCTTGCCTATATGTGTTGCATGTCGTTAGCGACTAAGTGTGGAGGCCCAATGTTACGGATTTAAATTATATTATAGCAGAGTAGAGTAAAGTATTATAGCAATCGCGTAGCGGGAAATGGACGCGTCTATACCAGAGGACACCACCCTCAATGTACGTCGGAAATTAATAAGAAATGAGAGCAGAGGGGAAGAACGAGAAGGCGACTGGACAAGAGGATGCAATACATATGTACCGAATGTTTCAGCGAGCATTTAAAAATTTTTTTAAAGAATTGCCTGTGGCAGATGGCACAGTTCAAGTCCATGAATTAGTCTACTCGAAGAGGCAGACATTACTTGCGCAGAAATTTGAAATTCATAAACGACTAAACAAAAATTTCACTAATTAAGTTTTAAACTAGGTATCTTAATGCACATATTGCAATTTACAACTTCTAGGCGGGGATATATCTTAATAAAACTTCTTCTTGGGCAAGTTAGTGTGATTTGGAAAACATTACTCTAGGGCGCTAGAAAGACAAATGCAAGGGAGTACCACGCAGACACACAGAGCGCCAGCTACCAACTGATTTATTGAAGTAGAAGACGGGGGCATGGTACGACTCCTGCGCATGCGCAACATAAGAGATATGACGTGACATTGAAGGACTTGTTTGAATCAAAGATGCAACGGCAGAGATAATCCTTCAGTGTCACGTCATATCTCTTGGGGTATGGTGCAATTCCTATGTACGCGCAACACGTCTTCTACAAGGACGGTCCAAAAGAGTCGCGAAGCTTCTGTCGAAAAGCGGTTCAGTATCAGTTATCACCGACGTCAGCAATGGTGGTTGTGGGAACGACGATTGTTGAAGCTCGACTATGTGCGAAGGGAACAAACATTGAGAAAGAAAGTTTTTTTTTTAATTTAGGCCAAAGACAGTTTGATTCATTCAAGGAAAATAACATTCCTAATCAATTTTGTATATACGTAGTGAGGAAAGAAAATAACTGTCGTTAATAAGCCCCGTTTCTTAGGGCATTGACGCCGCTATTACATGCAATTCAATGAAACGTTTGAAGTGTGCAGAAAGGCACGTTCGTAAAGTTCACCTTTTACAATATGCACCCCCTCGCACGTTGTGTTGTTTTGCTTGTGAATGATTGTCTGGATTCTGGTGGTGCGGGTGGTTTCATCGTTTCTTAACGGATTCAATCAGAAGCAGGGAGTTGCGACCGCCAGATAATTCTTTAATTTAGTTGTTTTCATGCGACTGCTCTGAGCGATGATCGCGGGATCGAATCCCGGCCACGGCGGCCGCATTTCGATGGGGCCAAATGCGAAAACACCCGTGTACTTAGATTTAGGTAGACCAGGGGTGGGATCTTGTACGCGTTCCAAAATAGAACAAAGGCGGTCCGTTCCACTGAGCCACACACGATTGGTCAATTTGAACCGTGACGAACGCCATGACGTCAATTGTGACGTGACATCTGCTGTCAATCATTCGGTGTCGTCTGCTACCGGACGAACGCAACGGAACGGACCAACTATTTCGTGACGTATAGAACGGACCACTTCCGTTCGATTTTGGAACGCGTACAAGATCGCACCCTTGGTGCCTCCTGGCCGGTCTGCGCTTCTGCTTGGTCGCCCCTCAATGCGCGTGCTTCCCGCGATGGCCGCGCTACATGGCGGCGCCTTCTCTCGCCCTCCCCCTGCAGGGGCCGCTTCGGCGTGGTGCACCGGTGCACGCGACTCGCGGACGGCACCACCGCGGCGGCCAAGCTGGTTCGCTGCACGCGCGCCGCCGAGCGCGACAGGATGCGCCACGAGCTGGCCATCTTGAACCTGCTCCGGGGACACCCGCGGCTCCTGCGGCTGCTGGACGCCTACGAGAAGCCACGGGAGATCATCCTCGTCACCGAATAGTGCGTACCGCACCTTTTTTTCCCCTCTTTCGTGCTCGCGCGTTCCCTTTATCCTGTGTCGCCTCGAATCGGTTTCAGTGATCCGCCCGCGCAACTTCGCACTTCGTCCATTTTCTTCGACCGTCAAAGCCGGATCACGCTCAAACTCCGCGCCGAAGGCGTCACTGAACGCCGAGGAGTGCCGTGGAAAATGTTCGTCACACTACGTTACTAAATCAGCGAGGTTTCACGCTGTCTTTGTCCACTCCTCACGGTGCAATATTAACATTCCCATTACTGACCGCCTAGAAAAACAGTGATATACCTGCCACATATAAATCGAAGTTGCGGAAGAAAATGCAACTGTCCTTACGATTGCAATGAATCTGGCTGTGAGCAACAAGCAACGAAATATAAGTTATGAAAAGTGGGTGTATTACTTTTTGCATGTATATAGGTGGTGGGCAGCACACTGGTGGCCTTCCAGCTCTAACTAGCATCTGGAGCTTTTTACTTACTTTTTTTTGCCATATGTTCAGACTTGCTCGCGCGGCGTAATCGAGTGCTTCGACTCGCGTAGCAAATGTGGATCTAGGAATTGCGAGGAAGGGGCAGGGAGCGATGCTCCCTGTTGAGGTTGCCCAAACAAGAGGATCAGCTATCGCAACCAATTTGTTGCGGGGAAGGCAACAGATTAAAATTTCCCATTATAGGGAAAAGCGGGACAAGTGGAATGCTTACAGATGAAAATGGAGATGAAATATACGAGGAATAAGAGGCGAAATACTCATAATGATATATATATATATATATATATATATTAATCGTAGCATAAGAAGCCAACAAAGACACCAAGGACAACGCAGGGGAAATTACTTGTGTTTACTAATTGAAATAATAAAATGAGAAACGAATGAAATTGAAAGTGGATGAAAAAACAACTTGCCGCAGGTGGGGAATGATCCCACATCCTTCGCATAATTTATATAAACTGCGTACAGTCTTCTAACAAAATTGGCAATGATTCCTTTCTAACCGCCGTCCATTATCTGTCCTCTCGCAACAAGCGCTATTCCATTTCCGTTCGATACACACATATAAGCACGTGATTAAGGACGTGATATAAGCACGTGATATAAGCACGTGATTCCTCATTACATAAATCCAGCTCGGTAGCGCTATAATCCAGGCACTCAAGGACGAAGGGACATCTAGTATATTGCTGGCTTTTTCCGAGTTCTGAAAAAAAAAAAAACTACGTGATAGGTGTCGTTGCGTAAAGAAGAGCGTTATGTGATGCTCGAAGTGGTTTTTGGCTTTTCTTATATTTAGTGTTACATGATTAATTAAGATCAGATAGCCTATACACCAAGGGATTTAATTGCACTTTCCTTTAAGGCTCATTTGAAATTCCTTAAAATGCACGGTTTGTGTTGATATTGATGTACTTACTACGTAGAGCGTCAAGTATTGCACACTCATGCAAAATCACTTCTCCATACTCCTTGCCTAAATGTGCTCCAAGTGACGCGCTTACTGGTCGAGGCAAATGCCCACACAGTGCACATTTCGGCCATGATAATACCATGGTCGTAGCACGATTCCACGACGCTGGCCGAAGCCATGCCGAAAATAAGTTGAAAACACGTTTCATGCCATTCTAACTCTAGAGGCGGCAATCGTGCATGTTCCAAGTTTAGCTTGCTTAGCCTTCACGGCGAGCTGCATACGTGCAGTGAATCGCAAGGCGTAAAACTGGTGCCCTCTGTTTGTCGATCGCCGGCGCAGAGCCCCTCCTGCGCCGCTGCAAGTGCTGTTGGCCTCACTGGCCTCCGCCGGGCTGTGGTGGGCGAAATTCACCGCACCAATGTCACATGGACGCAGGCACAACGTGGCTCGTGTACTGTTTGTCTGTGTATCATCGCGCGCCCTCTTCTCGCTCCCCTTACCTGCTTGCAACCACTATAGTCTAACACAGAAGATTCTAGTACGTGTTACATCTTCTATAGAATATCAGCCATAATATTGAACGCAACACAAGGGTTCTTCGCTGATTTCGCCACATGGCAAGGTGTAGTTGGAGGCAGCTACAGCTGCGATTACATGTTCCTGTTTTACTATCTATCTTACCTCGCGCCGTTACTGACGCTAGGATATTGAATGGGGCGCCGCACTCTCTGCGGTCTCTCGCTGCTCCACTCAAGCTGGAATGGAGTTGCCTATTCGTAACTACGCTATTTATTTTTCGGCAGTCAGTTAGACAAGTACTAATACAGTGCGTCATATCGCTGGATATATGGTGTACCGCGCGTGGACATAGTAATTGCACCTTGCCTTTTTAATATTTTTTTTCACATTTCTGAACGTGTGTTCACAAATATTGTTCAAATATTGAAAAACATTGTTCATGTGATCGTAGACCGCATGAACAATATTAAAACCCGCCATGGTTGCTTAGTGGATATAGTGTTGGTCTGCTAAGCACGAGGTCGCGGGATCGTATCCCAGCCAGGGCGGCCGCATTTCGATGAGGGCGAAATGCGAAAACACCCATGTACTTAGATATAGGTGCACGTTAAAGAACTTCAGGTGGTCCAAATTTCCGAACTCCCCCACTACGGCGTGCCTCCTAATCAGGAAGTGGTTTTGGCACGTAAAACCCTATAATCTTTAACAATATTAAATCCCCGTAGACCTTAGTGACATTGCATAATCACTGCGCAAATTCCAGTATAGCTTCCCCTTGTCACCGCCTAAAGTCATGCCTACGTCCATAGTGCAGTAGTACTAATTGGTTGTTTATTAGGATATGAGGAAAGGAAAGTAAATTACACGGTACCGCACCGTAACTAACCTTAGCTGCTGGCTCCTGAACGACAATCAGCAGTGGGAGTAAAATGATAGGATGTGAAGGCGGCGGAGAGGACAGAAAGGTGCCACTGTGCCGATACAGTTCTGCCACCGCGCGATCCTTGTTGCAGCCAAAAATTGCTCCCGCCAAAGGCGCCTTGCCGTGGTTAGTTTTTGGGCGTAATGAGTGAACAGCTTCCGTTCCAAAGAGAAACGACGACTACGTCTTGCGTGGACGTTTTACACTGCATATAGCTGCACAAACAGCTTCGCTGTGAAACAATGAGAGCGATGTAATGATTCGACTAACCAAGTGGTGACACGACAGGAGCGGCTTGGCGTTAATAAAAGATAATGTTTTGCCGCCATGGTTCTTAGGAGCTATGACGTTTTGCTATACCGAGCAGGAAGTCTCTAGTTCGATTGGCGGCCACGGCAGCCGCACTACTATGCGCAAGAAGCGCTCTATATAGCACCGTGCACCGGGTGCAACTTACAGGAACCCTGGTGGTCGAAATTAATCCAAAGCCACCCACTGCGGCGTTTTTCATAGCCGCAGCATTGCTCAAGCCAACCAATGAAGCCTACTCGAACGGTAATGCCGGCTTATTGTCGTATCGGGCATCGTAGCCCGAAGCGTAGTCGCCACCTTGCGGGGCTACGCTCTTCTCAGCGCGACACAGATCAGCAAAAACAGAAGTAAATGTCCTCACTGGTGGCGCTGTTGGTTCGTGATAGAATTTCTGGAAACATGAGGTTTGATGCCGGATAAGGAGACTACTTCAATTTTTTACGATGGTAAACGTTTTCAAAGTTTTTTCGTTGGCATGACACGATTATTGTTTGTTTTTTTTTGCGGAAAACTACTACAAAAAGCGGCTATGGCGTCACCTCGAATGTAGCTGCTGAGTCCCTTTAACAAGTGTCGCTGTAAAATGCTGCTTGACGCAATTCGCCTATTTCAAAATCAGCAGCAATGAACTCCATTGTCGTTGGCTTTCACTGTGCCGAGCGTTTCAGCAAAGCTTAAGAAATATCCTTTTTCGTCTCCGCTGTTCACCTTTCCGTGCCCTGGTCTTCGCTTTCGAAAATTTGATTAAAGTAAGACTCAGGTGTGTCCTTGGCTGCTTCGCGACTGCATAATGCTGCTTCATTTTGTTGCTTAGAGAGAGGTGCAAATGGGCTGGCCTATACCGAGAACTGTTTTCTTCGGAGCTTCCTTAATGTCGTTTCAAGAAACGGCAATTTAATTTCTATGGCTGGATTTTGCGACGCAAGTTCGCTGGCCTGTGTCATTTCATTAAGCAGGTGCTGCGTAGCTGTAGTGTGTGTTACATTACCTTCGCGAATTATGCATTCATGTCCGTTTTAGAAACAAGGCTCCATTTGGGCGCTCTTATTATCAGCCCCATTGAGAAGGTCACACCTTTGAAGAAAGTTGAGCATCGGCAAAGCAGCTTTCGGCATCCCCGATATTACAGTGTAGTCACGCGTGAATACAATCGAGTTTCAAGTCATGCTTCACGGCAATGGGCTATAACCTGTTTGCAAGTTATTATACATTTGCCTGTTGTGCAACAACGTTTCCCATACCTGCGTTGAGGAAAAATATATCAAATTACTGAACGCCTTTTAAAGTACGTTCACTGATTATAACAAACGCGATATTGGAAGCATAACTTGTTTGCAAAAAATATGCGGTCCTGTTGCTTCACTCCTGGACACGGGCAAAATTGCTACGTAGATCTTGGTATTTGTTGGATTTCTTCGAATACTTAGAAAAAGAAATTGAATTCAATTTAATTTTACCGGATAAAAAAGGACGTATGTCATGACATCTTTCTATTTCCCTGTTCTACTTCCGCGGTGTACCTTAAAATCTGGTTAAATTTGTTAAATCATCTGGTTAAAATATGTTCGTTCAATTCTTTTCTGTCTCTGGAGCTTACGTACAAAGCTAGCACTGCTATGACTGAGAAGGTTGTTATACTGTTACTCTTTAATGAGCGCGTATTTCGGCGTAATATAGCGTAATTTATGCCATACATTCGATTCCAGATTAACATAAATTAGTGCTAGTGAGCAGAAATATTCCTTTGTAAATCATCCACATACTAGGACCGCATTACCGGAAAGCGTGGCATTGGTGCAGTGGTGTTGACCCCTTGGCGATACATCGACGACGCCGAGCCCTCAAGTTGCTATAATTGGAAGGGGTGACCGTTGAGCAAAAGTATGGGATATCTGGCAGAAACGCTGGAGGACGAGCACATTCTCAATGGCGGCGCTTTGTTGCAGCGTGTCCGGTGGAGAGCTCTTCGAACGGGTTATAGCCGACGACTTCGTGCTCACGGAGTGGGACTGCGTCCTGTTCCTGAGGCAGATCTGCGCAGGCATGGCCTACATGCACAGCAGACACGTCATCCACCTCGACCTGAAGCCCGAGAACATCCTCTGCCAGAGCCAGGTTGGACACAAGGTGCGGACACAAGCGCCTTTGAGGACCAGGGTTTGACGAAAGGCTCGATCAGTACGGCATGACTATGCTCGGCCTCTGCGTTCGGAAGCATCGTTCGCAATGATGAGAGAAAATATTCACAGATTATTTATGTTTCAACAATGGCACAGGCATGCAGTGCGCATTTTCAGGCAATATGTTACCGTTCGCCACGGTTCAGCATGAGTGCCATTGTTTGGATGTGGGAGAGGTTGAAGATGACGGCTCGCCATCAGTTGATCCCATTGTCGATTATGTGTGCCTGTTAATCTTGTCGCCTCTTGATGAGGAACACTCAGCGATAGCATTCGTCGACATTAGCTTTTATTCAGGGTGTCCCACATAACTCAACCAAGAATTTAAAAATGAAAGGCGCGTCGGAAGCGAATTGAACCGAACGCGTACTATTCGCAATAGCCTATGGTAACTCAGACAATATTTTGTTTTCCCTATAACTCAATAATTAATTAAATTTAATTACCCGTATTTTTAATTATTTGCTGAGGACCCCAAGTATGATACGGAGATTTGTAGAGCACCTTTAAAACCCACCGATCAAGTTGTTTCCTGTACGATACGTCTCACGTAGTACAGAAATAAAGCCCGCGAAATATGAAAAAAGCCACGAGACGGAGCGCTTGCGCAGCGGCATCGTGCTGCCGCTTTGCATGGGTTTAAGTGAAAACTGAATTTTCGGTTTTAATTGTTTCACCGCGCGATTTGTTGCATGATCATGAGAGGCCGCAGCGCCACGCACATTTGCATAAATTCGAATATCATATTGCGGTCCATCAGCTTTACGGTTGCTGTCGATGCACTAGCCAGCAGCTATAAACTTTCCGTGTATGAAGGTTTCCTTATCTTGGGTAGGGTGACCCTATGCTCCTCGATGGAAGCGAGGTGCTCTAACCCTTTCCAAGGTCTATTGGGAACCTTTGCCCTGGCTTTTGTATACGTGTTATTTTACTCACCATGGCAAGAGTCACCAGGTGTTTTTTTTCGAGTTACTCTAACGGTGGTTGGTGAGCAGCGGCCTCACTAACAATAGCAGCGACAGATGCAAAGACCGGTGAAGCCCATTTATACATTTAACTCTTTGTTACATATACAGGCGCGGGCGGCTAATTAACGATAACGATAATTAATAACGATAATTAGCGGCTGTACCATCCGCCCTGGTGGCTTAGTGGCTTTGGCGTTGCACTGCTAAGCCCGGGGCGCGGGATCAGCCACGGCGGCCGCACTTCGACGAGGCGAAATGCAAAAGCGCCCGTGTGCCGCGCATTGGGCGCACGTCAAAGAACCCCGTGTGGTCAAAATTAATCCGGAGCCCCACACTACGGCGTCTCTCGTAATCACATTGTGATTTCGGCATGGAAAGCCCCAAAATTTATTTTTTAAGCAGCTGTATGTTGTATGTTGTATTGCATATTCCTTCCTATCTTTCTTTCTTTCCTTCTTTCTTTCTTTCTTTCTTTCTTTCTTTCTTTCTTTCTTTCTTTCTTTCTTTCTTTCTTTCTTTCTTTCTTTTTCTAGAGTTACGCCTTTTATTCCGTCCTTCTGATAGACAGCGATTGGTCTTATTCCTGTAAGCATATAACAATTTTTAACGAGTTATGCGTATCTGTTTTATACATCCTTTGCGGACTGCAAGAGTGACTTGTATAAATACACATTCTATGCTTATGTTGACGCTTATGGCAACGCCTGTTGCTCTTCCTTGTGGTTTACACTGCTTAGCTTTCTGTAACGTACTTGAAGTCTCCTTGAAGGTCCCGGTCCTAAGTTGTATTCAACGAAGTCAGATGTTCATTGACAGCCTTTTCTTATGCGGATAGTGTCATTCTCTCATATCAGTAATCAACGTTGCGTGCGTGCGTGCGTGCGTGCGTGCGTGCGTGTGTGTGTGCGTGCGTGTGCGCTCATGAATGTGCGTGCGTTATTAGGATATCACACGAAGCTGCTTGTTTCAAATCCCCTAACTAAATATGCACTTTGTATAGAATCGGTATGAAGGACCTTCGTCTTTTTTCTGCGGAGCTCAAAAAAGAGAAGGAAAGAAATGTACAGCAACTGGACCTGTAGAATTCGCTGTTATTTCATTCGTATGCTCAGTTCCGAGCTGTCGAAACATGATTGTCACAGAATTCAATAAAATACTGTAGCACGTGCTGCGATATCAATTACATCCCAGCGGTAACAACCAACTATGCCTGAATGCCGCTCGCTTCTGAGGCGGGCAGCGCTGACGTGTCGGCGTATCCATTCTGCGCAGATCAAGCTGATCGACTTCGGCCTGGCGCAGCTCTACGAGCCAAACTCTAGCCTCCGCGTGATGTTTGGCACGCCAGAGTTTGTGGCCCCCGAGGTCGTCAGCTACGAGCCGGTCAGCCCTGCCACCGACATGTGGAGCGTCGGTGTCATCTGCTACGTCCTGTGAGTGCACACGCCTTGCCTTGCTTATAGCCTGTCAGATCGCAAATCGTCGCATTTCTTCAATTTTCGCAAATGAGCTAAAGACGCAACGCTGTAGAATTGTCCCGTGGCCAAAAATATATGTGAACTTCGATAACCTCGGAGCGTCAGACATTACAGGGCCAAGGTATAATGTCAACACACATCAAAAGGTGAACGAAAAACCCCCGTACTGTTTAGCAAGCCAGAGGGTGAGACAGAAGAAAGGGGAAAAAAAAGAGGATAACCAGATGCGAGTTTTCGGTTTGCTACCCTGCACTGGGGTAGGGGAAATGGAGGTTAGAAAGAGGAAGAACGTTTCAATTATAGGCGTTCACATATGCCTGTGGATCTCAAGAAGCCCAGTGGCGCTTGGACGGCCATCTGGTATGATGTTAAGTCTCCGTCTATGTCGTAAAATTCTTCCGACAGAGGCTGGTTATTCAACTGGTTGAGCATGACGAAAAGCGATTGTCCCTACACACTGTACTGCGGGCACTGGCGCAGAACATGGCGAATTGTTTCCTCATCGCCGCAAGAAACCAGGCTGCGGTGCCTGCCATCCCTATATGCGGAACGCGTAGGCATTGGTAAACGCAACGCCCAACTATAGCCTGCACAACATGGTCGTGTCTTTTCGGAGAAGTCTTGGTTGAAGTCGGTGAATTAAGGTTGGATGCAGGGTGTATGAACGGGCATGCATAAAATGTGGTTCATTCCACTCTGATGTAATGCATTGGCCTGCAAACATGCGGCGCATCCTTGCAGCATCTGTCCTAGACAGCGCGATTGATAGGCATCGGTCTTCTACGTGAGCTAAACGAGCAGCTTTATCAGTACGTTCATTGCCGATAATACCACAGTGACTTGGCAGCCACTGAAAAATGACTTTCTCTGTCAGCTCGTGTATGGCCTCTGTAATTCAGAGTAGCAAATGTTCTTGCAGACCGCGCCTTGAGGCGGACAGTATACACGGCAGCACCGTCTTCGAGGCGCAGAAAACAGACTATTTGTCTTTTGGTTCGTCATTAATAAAGTGTAGTGCGACTCCAAGCGCTGCGAGTTCCGATGCCATCGATGTTGTCAAATGAGACGTTTTGAACTTGATAATGGTGGCTTTTGCTGGAATGACGACAGCTGCGATAGAGCTGTTGTGTATAGGACGAAGCCACCGGTGTATATGTGTGCATAGTTCCGGTACTTCTCGTATAATAGGAGTAAGGTAAGGTAACGTACGCCAGGTATTGTCGGGTCGATCGTTGGCTGAACGAGGCCCCAATGAACAGGCCACATTCGCACAATGAGGCATATTACCTCGGAGTCGGAAACATAACGCCGGAAAGCGCGGACAGTCTGTATTCTTCATCCGTTGGCATGTAACGCGGCGCGCTTCACCTTGGATCGGTTCCCCCGTGCGGGCAACTGCATGTTTTCCGCTCCCGTCTTTCATCGCATTGATAACGAAGGATCATCATAGTCTGGTAGAATGTAAACCAACATGGTATTTCGGGACTTCCTCGATGCCTGGAGCTTGCCTAAGTGCAACATTAATGTACATGTCGGCAACACGTAGGCGTGGGCGTGTGCAGAGTTAGACTTTGCTAATTGGGCTAATTTTGCTCCATGTACACGAGTAGGTCGTACCATCATTGCAAAGAGGCAAAGTAATGAAAGCAATAAAATGCTGGATGGATGAGCTGGGCGAAGCAAATTACGCCGAGTGGCCAATTAAAGCTGCTGTCACTGAGCCGTATCGTATCTGAAGAAGGAAGGAGGCGGGGAAAAGGTTTTTCCTCTCGACGGCGATTTCACAGGTATATATAGATACCTCGACGTGAAAGCTGGAAGTAGGGTGGTGATGGCGGCAGTGTTGCGAGGAACGGGCTTAGCGAATTCTCTAGGTATATCTTGTGGCGCAAAGTACATTTCTTGAAAAGGGACAGCAGAAGACATTCCAAAATAACTTCTTATTGGGCAAGTTGGTGCTTAGATTTCCTAGGTATACATTGTGGCGCAAAATACATTTCGTGAAAAGGGATTAGCAAAGCATCGTTAGTTGCCTCGACTCAGTGCATTCTTCAAGTAGGCAAAGCCACGGCAACACTGACTTCCTCGATGCCTGGAGCTTGCCTAAGTGCAACATTAATGTACATGTCGGCAACACGTTGTTCAGCGATGTTCAGCTGGCTGCTGCTCACATAGCCCCAACGGGCACGTTTAGCAATGGCTAGGATGTTCTGTTTAATGCCGCTGCGAGGTTCAGGACCCTGTAAGACCGTGTAGCTTGGACATTGGTGAAGTCATTTCTCTCTGCGAAACTGAAAGTGTTCCGATTTGCGTATTACTGCTGCTTTGTCTGTGGTGCTTGTCAAAGATAGGGAGCGGACAGCGCGTTGCGTGTGGGCGCTAGCCTCGAAATCTGTGTCGCTATACTCGGCCATGTGCTGTTCTAGTGAAAAATGAGATGAAGCTTTGTTATTCACGTGTTCGCTACGTGTGCTTTGCGAAACCGGCTCGTCGAAAAACTGCCGCCGCTATGAAGTGATCAATTTTTATTAGCCCTTACACTGAGCTAACCTTTCCATCAGTTCTAAGTGAGAACGAAAATTGTTTAGCTTTATTTGTAGTTTGCGCTTTGGCAACTCGTACACACAAGCCACTTATGTAAAATGTGCTGCACTGTTACAGTCCAGCAGATGCTCACGCGTCTACGCGGGTGACGATGTTCATAACTTATTTTTGAGATGCTCACGACGTGATGTTGAAAGATGGAGACGGAGAAGCAATCTAATGTCGTTAGATCGGCGGTCACAAAAAAAAAAAACACTTTCAGGCATGTACACCGGTAAACTTCACGCTGTTTCCGTGTTGAGATACTTGGCCCGCGTATCCTGCACATGCGCGTGCGCTCCTGGACGCTCTTTCGTGTGTCTCCTTTTTGTGCACTCTTCAATGAGGATTAGCCCGTCGCCGCTTAGAAGTGCCATCTTTTTTTTTTAGTTCACATAATAAAAGTGGTATGTCGCAATACTGAAAGTCGTCGAATGTTGACCCTCGGGGCCATCCGAGATGAAAAAATCTGCTACTGCAATGTCTGCGATCCAGATCACTGCGTATATCATATTTATCATCCAACACTGGTCAAGCATGCCTGGCCATCAACCAGGTTAACATCTCCAGATTCACATTAAAACGAGTGTCTCACTTGACTTGAATACTTAGTTAACCGTATAGTCCGTTATGCTTCGCCTCGTTATTTTGCTGAATGTGTTCTAACGTTTTCTTTTGAAGGGCAGGACCTGGCTGCTTTTGTGTCTTAACGCTCTAACGCTCCCGCACTGAACCGTTGCAACAACGCTCCTCATTACATGTGCTGGGTTTCGTGCGGTTGTTGTTGATTGTAGAGGGAACGAAGACATAGGCAAATAGTATTCACATCCGGTTTTAAACAATCCGCCTCAGCAGTGCTCCCCGGGTGGTTGGTCTTCCATGGCCATTGTAAATTTTTTACGGTAGTGTTCGAGCACTAAAAGATTTGACCATGTATCAGGCTGTCATAGTGCACTCTGCGCTTGCTGATTTCGAGGCTGCATGTGGGACCTTAGTTTTTTTGTGGCTTTCTTGCTCTCAAGCTTCTGTGCGCAGCCGTTCAGCTGGCTCGTTCGCTTCGTGCAGCCTTGCGTCAGCGTTCGTTTCGTAACGCCATAAACCAGAGGCGCACGTAAGAAGCGACGCCCGTGTCTGGCCTTCCGCCGCCTGCCTTCCTTTTCTTTGCCGTAACGCGGCCGGCTAAATCGCCTTGCTGTCGTTACTATCCCATCTGCTCAGCGCCAGCAACATTACCGCGATATTGTGGCGCGCCGACCGCGTGATGTGCGCACCGCCCCCGTGCGCGGTCGCGTGAGAACCCTCCCTTGCCCTGCAGACTTTCCGGGTTGTCACCGTTCATGGGCGACTCGGATACGGATACCTTCAACAACATCGTCAGGGTGGACTTCGACTTCGACGACCCAGTCTTCGAGACCATCTCCGCCGTGGCCAAGGATTTCATGTGCCAACTCATCCTAAAGAACCCCAGGCATGTGTTCCCCAAGCTTTCACTCGCGTTCATGCATTTGTGCTGAAATTGCCTTGCCCAAATAGTGAGACAGGAGCTTGTCTTAAGAAACTTATCTGGGAATACTGCTTTCTTATAAAAATACACTTACTCCATAGATATACTGTAGACATATTGTAAAGCGCTTAGCTTTTTCTAGAGCGTTCGTTTGGCTATGTGGTCTGTAAATGGTCTCTAGACAAATGTTAATAAGTATTCTGTAGATGAACTGTCAAAAAATCTATTTCCTTGAGTGAATTTGGGTTCATACGCTTTCGAATGGGTTGTTTACTAAAAGTCTACGGTCATTAGACGACAAAATGTGCAAGGCTATAAGTCCGCATGATCTTCTAGAAAACTTCAAGGTTTCACATAAAAACATTTATAGACTTTTTTTACAACACTGCCTGAATAAATTTTTCTGAGACCTAAAAAAAAAAGCTGCGCGCTGTCATCATAACATGTTAGCGCTTTGGACTAATCCTGAGGCACCATTAGTGTGCACGTTGAGCATTTCGTGGCTGATTTCAGACGGCACTTTAGATTACCTTTAAACTAGTACATATGTATCGGCTAAGTCCTATTCCCGTCTTCTTCCCGCCTGTTATGTGAGGAGTTGTAGCTCTAGAAATGGAATTCTCCGGGGACTATTCCGCATTCTGCCTCCTCTTATAGAATTTCAGAAAATGGAATGCTGAATTCCCGCAAGTTTCCGCATTGTGCGTAATAGCAGTGACCTTCTGGTTGTAGCATCAGCAAGGCCGGTTCGGGGGAGGGAGCGACAGGGGGCATAATGAATTGGGGCTTCCTGAAATTTGGCGCTCATGTGGCTGTGTAGAGAGGTGAAATCCTTAATGAGCAAGCTGTCACATGGCGCCACATGCACGGTCCACTTAATCGAATTATTTGTTGAAAGAAAGACCTCCTCTCGAGTTTATCGGGACCTTGCTTCTAAACAGAACGTAACATTCACACATCAGGTGCTGCTGTCTTGAGTTAAAAGTTAACCCGTTTGGTGGGGCCGTTTGCCTACGAGTATAAACCCGGTTAAACAGTTGTCAGTACTCTTGCTCTGTTGTCGTAAGTGATTAAACGCAACGTTAGGCGCAACAGCTACTCCTTCGTGTATTCATAATTGGAATCAAATGCGTTCATCTTTGCATAATAGGAAACACATTGATACGGCTTGTCATTCGCAAAAGCTTTTCGGGATTTGCCGGCCGCTTTCGATAATAGATCACGACTTGCCGATACGTATGTTTCTCCGAACTCTTTCATCGTACGAACTGCTTTGTTAATATGGGTTCGACAGTTCATGCATCATTAGAGTAGCAGGCTACATGGACGCTGTTCCTTTTGTATAGCTTGTTGTTAGATGAATGGAACAGTGCCTGTGTTTACCCGTTCTTCTTGTGCCCCCCTCCCCCTCCCGTTTGGTCTGCGTTATAGCAAAAATTCTACGCAGCTAAGCAAGGAAAAAGTAATTCATAGTAATTCTCGAGTTGCGAAGCTATTTGCTATCGGATGTACGGGATTAACTTCAGTCATATTACTGGATTTATATGATTAATACTGTACCATGCCCCCAAAGGAATGTGAGCTAACGTATAGTGGCATCACGGTAGATTAGCTTCAGGCGAATTCCGACGACTTATATACAACTGAAGTAGAGGCTGATTCGGTTTCAAAACGTCTATTTACATTCGTCTCGTAGTTGCCCTGCTTGGCTGCCGTCCTCTGAAAATACCCTTCTCCGCAGAAAACGGATGTCTGCGGAACAGTGTCTGGAGCACGAGTGGCTGTGTGTAGTGCCCAAGCGCGGCGCCAGCTCGTTGCCGCTGCCCACGGACAAGCTCAAGAAGTTCGTCGTCCGCAGGAAGTGGCTGGTGCGGCCATTTTCTTTATTTATTTTATCGTAGCTTCCCATAACGCTGGCGAGTCTGCACCATGCAGTGAACAGTATCCTACTCTTACTGCTGTTGCGCGAGCAGGCACAACAGCAGTAAGCTGTTGGCAGATATGATGCTTGACAATACCTAAGTCATGAAGTATAGTACTCCCATTGCAGGTGATGTAAGTAAGAAATCGGTGTGACGTTCACGAACTTTGTTATTCGTAAGAAGTATTCGTCGTATCTCTCTCCTCGCAGGCTCACTCTTACGAGCCGTTCTTGCGCATAAGCGTTCTATGAATCCTGGCTGCGTTCATACCATGTCGGGATGTAGCTTAATTGTTCTCAGTGTACTGTAGATGCGCTCGAATGTGGAAGTTTCATAGCCACAAGCCAGAATCATATCTCTTAAGTGGTCCCTGGCGTTTTGTCATCGCTCTGGCGCAAAGTTCTGCGTACAAACATCGCCCACTGTTGCTGCATCGACAAGTACAGGTTCTCGCAGAGCGTTGCACTTGAACTGTTTTATGCGCCTACGACACACAACAAGACATGATCCTGCAGCAACTTTTGTGATCAAGGTGCCAAGCATATTCAGTGCTTACAATGCCCCCAGTCGTGTTCCGTCTTAAGCACTATACCAAACACCGAGTCTAAACAGTGAAAGTTTCAACTTTAGAAGTAAGCACAAGGTCGCGAGATCAAATCCCGGCCGCGGAGGCCGCATTTAAACGGGGGTGAAATGCAAAAACGCCCATGGTCCCGTGCATTGGGGGCACTATAAAGATCCCCAGGTGGTTGAAATTAATCCAGAGTCCCCCAGTGCGGCGTAAATCATAATGAAATCGTGGTTTTGGCACATAAAACCTCAGAATTAAATTCAACTTCAGAGGTGTAGCGAAGAGGGACGCTCACCACTTCCCATCTCATAATTGCCGTCTAGGATGCATAGAAAGTCCGGTCTGCGCTGCATTATCACTGTTTCGCGTTCAGGCTGCACAAATCGTAAATATATCACCAGGCTACCCTCCAACCCGCTTTTATTGTTCCTTTTTACTAACAGTACAGTGTCCAGCACTTACTGCGAATACGACGTCACATACGCGTACTATGAGGAACAGCCTGGCCACCAAATAACCTGTTACTGAACGGCGTAGCTTTGTTGTATGGACGCACTGAAGTCGCCATCGATGTTTGTTATCGTATGTAGTGATGCCCTCTGCGAACGGACACCCCCACAAATGATAAACATCTACAATAAATGCGTAAAATGTTGAGAAAGCGCGGCGATGCCATTTGGTTGCCGTTCTTAATTCTGTCAGTACTTCAAGGCGCACTGTCCAGTGCACCTTAGATGCTCCAGAGCATCTATGGGCAGAGTAGTATTGTGAAATTCCTAGTAGCTTACCAGTTTGCACACGAAGAGGGAACTATGATCCTGTGATGAATCAAGCCACATTGGATTTTGTGCAATTAGATTTTGTTAAATTTGTTAACCAAGTTCTCTTGCATAGAGAGTTCCACTAATCGCGTCGCAATTTCAGCGGTTTGGATGTTAGAATTACTTTCTTGGTGTCACGATCAACTGTGGGCGAATAAGGGAAGGCCTCATGCAGGCTGGAACTCAACCTGGGCCTCTTGTTCGCCCACTGTTTGATTGATACACGTCTCCACCTTCATTCGAAACCTTTGTCGTCTTCCGTGGTGTCACGTAATTCCATTCAATACTCAAACTTGTTGCAATACACGAAGGCTTCCATAGCACCTTCGTGCGTGACATAGTCTCTTGCACGACGGAGTTAGTAACCGTTCATATCGTAAAGTCTGGTCTTGTTTGACTCCGATGACTGCCCGCGTTTTGCAGAAGAGCGGCAACGCACTGAAGGCGCTGAGCCGCATGACGAACATGAGCGGCCAGCGACCGCCGGCTCAAGGTGACGAGGCATCCGTCCTGCTCGCCTGTGAGGAAGACGCGCCGGTCTCGCCGCCGCCTTCCGACGCGACACCCGCCACTGTAGAAGAGGAAGACTCCTGTGCTGGCGATAACTGAGCGTCCGCCACTACGTCGCACAGGGCTTCAAAACACGGCCCTTTCTGAAGAACCTTCGCGCGCACCAAAAAAACTGTGTCCCGCCATTGTTTGCACTCCTTTTGCCATTGCCTCTGTAACGGTGAATCACACTCAATGCATAACACTGTATTTAAGTACTGTCTAAGTGTGTCATGTTGCATGCGCCTATAAATCTTGTTGTCGTTTGCTCACCTTTCCCTACTTACCGCGTGCGAATAACTTCGTCTCCTGTGATTATGCTCGGGCCGTGAAAATGAACAGTTCCTCAGAGGTTGACCAAATTTTATTCGTACGTATGCAGAAAGCTGATGATATTTTGCAGGAAGTACAACCTCTCATTTTTGTCTGAATGTTTTTTCTCTTGTTATATTTATGGCTGTAAGCTTACTGAAGAGTAAATAAATTCTTCAGATAAGTGTTTCCATTGAATCTGCGCCCCCCATTCCCCCATCAAGAAAAAAGCATACAGTAAACATTACTACAGCACCTCCAAGCGCTTTTTTCCCCGTTTAATTGGGTTGTTATTATTGCCGTGCTGCGATAATCAGAGTCGGGAATGCACAATACTTTTTTTGTCAAAGCAGCCTGATTACACGGTATCATGAACGTCTGCTCCTCCTTAATCAGCGCACTCTGTTTCTAGATCATGAGCGCATTTTGCGCGGGTGAGATGCATCTATATAATGTACGCGGGTGACTGTACAGTTCTCGCGCATTTGTTCCTATCTCCGTACCCTTCCGCCGCACAATGGATTATGAGATGAAACCCAGTTATCATTGAAGCTGTGTCTTTTTGTGGCGCATCCCTGCATAGGCAATGGAGTACGTATGATCGGCAAGTATAGTGTAGTATTTTTTTTCTCTTTATTGTGTGTGGGAGGGGAGAGGGCATTCTGGTTGAGAGCAAATCTGTTTTAATGAGAATAGCATTCCTAGCATTCCCAGACCAGTTTTCTTTGCGGGTTACGTGGGCCACTGGCTATGTGCCGCTCTTCGTTGAACGCCTTTGACGCCAAGTTGGGTCACTGTTGCTTTGTGTGTGCCTGCTGTACCTGCGAGAAAGACAATCAAATGGAGGGATATTTGGAAAAGAATCGATAACCGGCCACTTTCTGAAAGCCTTCTTTTAGATCTATGGTCAAAATACTCCCTGTGTCAGGCTATGAAGGCCCTTGTGGGTTTTTTTAGGGGCATTGAACTGGATATACGATTGTAATAATTGTTTCCGATGAATTTTTTATTCATGCTCTTTCTTTTCATATCACCATCTTTGCTTTCTGCCTTCAATTGTGTTCCCCTTTTCCCTTCCCCAGCGTTGAGTACCAGGCTAGAACATGGTAGTTCATGCCGACCTCTCAGTTTTTGTTTCATAATAAATCTCTTGCTCTTTCTCCCAATAAACCTCTTTGACGCCAACTTGGGTCACTGGATATTTGCCAACGGGTATGTCCCGCTCTTCATAATACTCATCATAGAATACTTTATTTCATTTATTGTAGCCCTAAAGGCCCGAAATCATTGCATATGGCGGGGGCTGTGACAATATTGGGTCGCATATACTAAATAAAACTCCAATAACACAAGAGAAACAGCGTAGGATAATAATGGGGCAGGACACATGTAGTAAGGCACTGGTAGCTTTTCAACAGAGAGAACGTTACCCCCATTCCTCGGAATATCCACCCCGAGTACAACGTGGGCAGAGGACGGGATAAGGCTAAAGCCCTCCTGAAAGAGGCCGGCGCACGCGCCCAGAGTTTGTTTCGTCGACGCAGCCTGGTACCCCGTCGGAAAGGCGTTCGCTACAGGCAGCATCGATCAAGAAGAGAAAATCGCAAACTCCTCGACGCTCCGGACGACGGCAGCCGAGGTTGCGGAACAGGCCGCAATAGCGTTGGCCCTGCTGGACGACGGGAGAACGACGATATACAATGACTCGAGATCAGCGGTCCGAGCATTCGACAAGGGCACCGTCTCGAAACCTGTCTTGTGGATCCTACGGGACAAGGAAGTCAAGTAACACACGATCGTCTGGTTCTCTGCTCACATGGGACTTATCAAGGGCGCCCCGTCAAACCTCAACTATTCGGCCCACAGAGCTGAGCGAGGAGTCGTTGACCGCGTAGCTACCGCGGGTGGCTCGGCGCTGAGGTTGCGGACAATAGGGATCCCCCTGCCTCGTACAACGAACTCGCAAAGTACGTTTATCTGGGGAGGCGGAAGTATCCGCCGCCGCACAGTGAATTGAACAGGCCTCCGGCATTGACATTCAGAATCTTGCAAGTACGTCGGGGCATTCCCTAGTCTCGCACTCTTACACCGGATCTATCCCAAAATTCAGACGTCAAACACTTGCGCGCTTTGCTCAGACTTCGCCCAGACTTTGCCAAATTAGAACACATGCTCTGGCGGTGCCCAGCGTTACGGGATGACGAAGACATTACGTCATCCTAGTGGGAGGGTGCCCTACGCATTCCGATTTTCAGCACAACTATGGGCAGTCCAATGGGCCCGCGACGTGGCGGAGAGGCTAGGTCTTTGTGTCCCGACGTGGGAGCAGCCCGCTACATGCTAGGGCACGTTCCGATGGACATCAATAAAGTTTTTCCATCCATGCTAACAGCAAGCGATGTTGACGATGATTTGATGAGATACAGCAAATATATTGTTTTATGTGATTATTCTGAACAGTTGTTGCTGCAAAGCGGCAGTCTGTACAAGAGGCCGTGCTCCTAGGGTTATTGCATATGAAAAAAAAAGGAATCGGTCATCGCTGACGTGCGTCAGCGAATGTGCGCTATCGGGTTACTTATAAAGTCGGGAAGATGATATTCATGGTGCTTTCAGTAAAGGGTTTCTTGATTGTAGATTGTAGTAAAAGCGTTTGATGGAGGCACAGGTGGAAGGTCACGCAGTGGTAATGAAGAGATAGCATATCTGATATGGAGCTTCGGCGCAGTTCAATATTGGGTCATGCTCAGAAGAGATAAATCGTGCGGCGCGGAGTGGTGCTGCTTCTAGTGTGTTAAGGTATGTTTCTGAGGTATCCGATATGGTGGAAGCATACTCAAGCTTAGGGAGAATGTATGTCTAATCTGCGTGCTTTCTTATTTCTGCTGGTGGAAGCTGCAAGTTCCGTCGCAGGTAACCTAGCGTGCGAGAAGCTGCCGAGCAAATTATTTCAATACGAGTTGCCGATGATGAGTTGCCCGCTTGAAGGCGTACATTTGTTGCAGTTTGAATATTTTGGTTACCTTTGTTCTTTCATTGCGTAATTTCGTAGAGGACAGAGCCGACCATTGGCACATCTGTAGGGGTAGTATACAGATACGTATGAGGCGACTGGTTATGTGGGTGTGGTCATGTTTTGAGCTATTCGGCAAGGCAGCAGCAACAACCTCGGTCATCAAAGTCCGGCAGGAGTCACCAAGAATGCATCTTTGATATACGCACAGGTGCCATCAATAAACACCGCATAAATTGCCAAACCCCGCAAAAGCGTGAAAACTGCGCTGTAGCACAAATTGTCATGCGTTTCATTGCACTTTGTATGCTTGGCAGGACCTTGCAGAGTTTGGTTCTATGCGTCGCGGGCATCTGTCGCCTTGAACCCTTTAAGTGTCACTGACGTATCGGTACATTTCTGCGTTTCTGTCCCATCATGTTCCTCCTTGACATTCGTTTTGTCAGATAAGAATCACCAAGACAGCATTTGCCGTTACCCGTGTCATACTTTTTTTTTCATTTCTACACAATGGAAAATAAACCGTTGTTTCTTTTATAATATTCAAGAAAAAATTCCCGATGCTGGGGTAGCGTCATCTCCCAAAAGACCTGACATTGAAAGGGTTAATATACATACACAGTAAATATTTCTACAGCAATACGGCATTTCCCACAAGCACCGTGATTACGCTGATTTTTCGTCCAGTAACGTAGCGCTCATAGTCGATAGCCAGAACTTCGAACACCTCTTGAGGCAGTGTCAGTACGAACTATTCGATTCAACAAGTTTGTGACCATCTTCTCCGTACACGTACCACATAATGACGTGCTCAACAAAACCAATTTCTAAAGCATCATTGATCTGCTTCCTGAACTCTGCATACTCATAGGTGATATCAATGCCCGTAACAGTCTCCGGGGAGATCCGCGATATGACAAGCAAAGCCGATTATTATAAATGTTCCTTCTCCCATTTAGTGCATGTCTATCTAACCAAAAAAAAAAGAACCTCCATATTTAAATTTCATGCATAACGGGTATTCTGCAATAAATTCGGCGATTAGCTCGGCCTCAATTATTCTTGACTTGAAATGGGATGTGATATAGAATCCTTTCGGGAAGGATCACATTCCAATAACACTCAAATTAACAGAATAGCGCAGTCCTCCCCATACATCCCTTAATGGGAATTATCAGCTGGCTAGAAACGATTTCAGAAATCTCCTTGCTTGACACGAAACTTTGTCAAAGAATTCAATATAGATGACACCGTATTTTACAGCTTTTATCATCCACGCAGCAGATAAATTCATTCCACAAACAGTTAATAACTCAAGCATGTAAAAGGCATGCTTTCTGGTGAAATGACGACTCTAAATACGCGCGGAAGAAACAAAGCATCGGGCATGCTGCGTCGATCTCAAATTTTGAAAATCTAATATAATTTAAACACGTAGAGTCACAGGGAATGAGGACACCACGACTGACGAGGAGGACTGGCTGTAAGAGGTTTCTCTTTGGCATAAACTTTTAGACTCAGCACAAATTACGGAATGGGCTAAGAAGGCTAAAGGTGCAACAAATCCATGCGTTGTAACATTCGCGGTGCTGGTCGCATTCTCCGTTGCAATCTACAGATCAGATTGCCCCGCTTGCCACGATATCTTCCTTTCTTTTGCCACTCCCTGATTGGCTGCTTAGCGCTCAAAAAGCGCGTCGCCAACCGAATAAACGTGATTGTCTTCCTGGCGCTGCGTGGGTCGTCTGTTCCCTGGGCCGGTCGTGCTGCCGCCCTCGGCGTCTAGCCGTCGAATACGTAACAGCGTGGCCCTTGGCGAACGACCGAGCAAATAGCTTGAAAGGCCACGCAGACGCTCTTGCGGAACACTTTGAACGTCTGTCTAGCAGCTCTAGTTCCATCCACTATTCATAATCGTTCTTGGAAAAAAAAAGAAATAGCAGAACCATAAGGCACTGCACCGCAAATGCAGATAAAACGAGCCATATAACCCTCCTTTCAATATTACTGAAAGCTTCCTTACATAAAAGCTCTGCATAGGGAGCTGACAGCATCATGCATATGACATGATCAAGAACCTCCACGCTGACACACAAATGACACTGCTCGCAATTTTCAATATTATTTGGGTGGCCGGGTACCTGCCAGCTGCATGGAAATAATCTGTTGTTGCAGTTTTGAAGCAGGGTAAAGATACTTCCTCAGCGGCAAGTTACCGATAAATAGCGCTTACAAGTTGCTTTTCTAAACATTTCGAAAAAAAAATCACTTACTTTTACATTTTCTTGAATCTAACAAAAGGCTTGATTCGATGAGCGGAGTTTTAGAAAAGGCCGATGCAAAACCAACCATCTCGTACGCATTGTGGGAAACATTCTCGATTCCTTTATTTACAAACACATTTTCGTGTCTTTCTTCCGCTATGTGGAAGGCATATGATACTATCTGGCATTACGGAATTTTGCGAAACCTATAAGAAATGGGAATCCGTGACTACAGGCTTAGTCAAATCTACTTATCAAACCGTTGATTCCGTGTTAGAATGGGTGATGCTTTGTCTAGGCGATTTATACAAAAAGATAGGGTACCGAAGCGTGGCGTACTTCTCTGTACGCCACCAAATGAATTATTCGCGTCAATTTATACAACAGAGTACCTTTTATTTTGCTCATCTCGATGATCTGCACATATGACTCAAATCGTTTAACGACGCAGTGCGAGAGCGACATGTTCAGCTTCGCCTGAATGAAGTGTCAGAGTATGAGAATGGGTCTCAGCTAAATCACCATAAAATTTCCTGCGTTATTTTTACAAAAAAAAAGAACCTTCGAGTGCAAAAACACATAATTTTGGCATCACACTAGACTCAATATTGACCCTTGATCCCCACATAAAGCATCTCAAGGATAAATGCTAAAACAACATCCATGCTGAAAATTATGTCGCACATATCATGTGGCAATGACAAAAAGTGCTTATTGAACCTGTAGACGAGCCTCATACGGTCACGTTTAGACCATGGTGCCAAAATTTATCAATTTGCTACACCCAGTGCTTTAAAGGGACACTAAACAGAAACGCATAATTTCTCTAAATTGATAGCGATTTTGCGGTAATAGGTTGATTATTAGAAAAGAAATTGACAGTCAAACTATCATTATTGAATTTCGTGCCAAAACTGAAATGCGGAAATATACTTTGTATTTTTGGCATGTTGATCGTTGTTTGTTCTCTACATGTTCTTGAAACTTTCTAAGTGCAGCCTTGGCTCTTTTGGAATACACTGTAATTTATTGTTAGCGATACAAATTTACCTTTACGCCTGCTGAGAGGGCGTCCAAATCTATTACGTCACGGCGGCCTGGTGTGAGAATCGCAAGACGGTGTCGCCACCCGTCTTTCATTTCTTTTTAATCTTTTCTCGATTACCTAGCGGTAAGAGTGGCTTTTTTTGGCATTCTGCAAGGGTAATTTACTAACACAGCTCAAATCGTTTGTTTTTTCTCTTTAATATCCCTAAAAAGATGCTGGGTCCTGTTGCTTATGTAGGCATCCGCCTACGATGGGTGCCTTCAGGACATGTCCTATACAGGTTTTTCTTAGACAATACATATTTTTTAAAAATAAAGCTGGGACAGTGCGAAACCTGTCGTTTTCGCATACGAGCTCTACGTCGAGGTGGACATACTTTGTCACTGCTTAAGTTTCTCTGCAAAGAATAATTAACAACATTTATTATTAACATTTCTTAGGACCATGCAGTTGTTCAAACTGCGAATTTGAAGGTAGCCCCATTTTAATGCCCCTAAATTTTTAGAGCACTTGAAAATTGCACCTAATTCGATATAGAACCCAATTTAAACGGCCAATGCAGGCAATGTCGAAACCGAGCGCCGCGGAAGAGAAAAGGCGGCCCCGCTATCATGTCAGTCCAAAGCGCCCCGTGACGACAAGCCCAACGAGTTCGAAACTGAACGTCTCGTCCAGTCGCGGCACCTACTGATACGGCTGCTTTGCCTTACAGGCATGTGTGCCGGGTCAAGCTTTGCCGCGGCGTGCTATCGTTCAAACTTCGCCCCACACTTCTTTACGGGCCGTTGCCGTCTGACGAGCAACGGGACGCGTTCACTCTCGATATTGCCTAGATTTGTCCTTCAATTTCGATGATGAGTATCGCAAACTACATGCTGTGTTTTTCTTTTCGATTCCTGAAAAATGAGTGTTCCATAAATTTTGACGCCCTGCATTTTTTCTCTACAAACTGCCCTCACGTTAATAATAAGTCAAGTTAAGAAATTTTTGTTCATTTTTCTTTTCAGAGTAACTTAAGCAGCGGCAAAGCATTTCCGCCTCGCCGCAGAGCTTCCATGAGAAGAAGACAGGTGCTCAGGGTAATAGCTTTTCTTATGAAAAAACATGTCTTGTAAAAAAACGACACCCTGCACAGAGCCTCCACGTAGAGTCGAATGAGTGGTATTTTCATGAGTCGAGGTCATATTCTAGTTTTACATCTTTTCGAAAAGTGCATTCAAACTGTGAGCGTCCTTCGTAGTCTGCCATAAGCAATACCACATGTGCCACGCTTTTCCACAAGCAACCTGTCGCAAGAGAGCCCTCCTGAATGCGTGTAAGCTCGGCTGATATGATGATGATGATGAAAAACGTTTATTTGCTCTATTTTACAGTGGTTTTTGCGGCTTCAGATGGAGTGTTCCATCTTCTCTTCAGGGTCGGTTCCCGTAGTTCAGGGCTCCGCTGAGGGTAGCTGCCCTGCGTGCGCGCCTTACTAGTCCTTGTTGGACTTTCCGGATGTCGCTGGATAGCATCCTCTCCCACTGTTCCGCACTCGGGTTTTTTATTATGGCTAGCCCATCTGTTGTCTGGCAAGCCCAAATGGCTGTCGCGCTCCTAGGACGCCGTTAGATAGCGCCAGCGAGGTCGTCACCTCGCTGGCGCCACCTGTAACGAGATATAGAACACGCACCTATAAAGCGAGATATAAGAAGGAAGAAGAAGCATGTACTTGCTGCGGTAAAGCTGAGGGAACGATGGAGAATGTTTTATTAGAATGTAAAGACGTCTGCCGAGCGGTCGATTTAGGCACTATTGGCCTCCTTGAAGCCCTTGGGTTCAGTGAGAGCAGTGGAAAAGTGAACATGTCGCAATAGAGATTAGTAAGAGGCGATTGGATGACTGGTGGAAGAAAAGTAGGGAAACGACAAAAAACGGAGACGGACAAAAGCAAAGTTCGCAATAGGGGGTCAGAAAATTTGGTTGTGGGAGTTCATGGTGTTTCTTTTTCCTTTTTTTTCTTTTTTAAGCTAGGTAGGACATTAGGCAGTATAATAGCAAGAGCTTGATGGCGCAACCCACCCCCCTCGTTCCAAAGCGGACGCTCATAACACCCATCCATCCATCCATTCATCCGCATTGACAGGGACCGCTGATAGAATGTTACCCATCGTCTGTCGAAATCACAAAGCATGCTCCTGAGATACACATTCGAATCCACGTCCGAGAACTTCTGTCGAAGTACTCCTGCCCGAAATTTGACATCGACTCATCACATTCGCTTGCCGGCCTCTCTTACGACACAGTCGGCTCATTTTTTTCAGTATCCGATGTTCAGCATCCAAAACCAAGTATTTTTACGACTGTGGTCTACGCACTGTTGTCAGCTGTGGAACACTTCAAACCCGTATACCTAATGTAGGTACACGTTAAAGAACCCCAAGTGGTCTAAATTTCTGGAGTCCCCAACTACGGCGTGCCTCGTAATCGGATCGTGGTTTCGGTTGGAAAAAACCCCATTATTTATTATTTTTAACACTTCAAGGAATAAAAACCACAGAAGGCTATTTACAGACTTAATAAGTGTCGTCAGACCTTTATTTCGCCAGAAAAGCATAAACATTCTGTAATTACAACGAACTTTACTTGATTCTGTGCACTTTTTATGCATCTAAACAATGTGTCATAATATGCTGTGTGCCTGGGCATTGATGCATCGATGGTAATATTCTTGCCGACCAAATCCCCATCCCCATAGCAACGAAAGCTTGCAACTCTTTCCATAGCAGTCACTGCCACAGGCTTGAAGCTTTTGATTCGTAGAAAAGTAAGGAGCTATTGGCTGCCCGTAGGACGCCGAAGTCCCTAATAAGCTCCACTTAAGTAGGCTACCCATGGGCAGTCGAACATCAATAATCTAATCACGACAAACCGATATTCTCTTCTGTCGATTAAAAATATGACATACATGCGGCACTCACAATTACTTGCTGACTGGTGGTGAAGTTCCTATCTGTGGTAGATGCGGTGAGGAGCTGACTATCCTCCACGTCCTGCTGAAGTGTCTGGAAGCAGAAGCTGAGAGAAAAAATGAACTTTTCTTTAACATACCGGCAACGTATTCCACTTTATCCCACACTGTCTCTTGGTAGAAACCTGTTCTTCGACACCTGATCTGTTCTAGGTTTTTTTTAAAATAACGTTCGTACACTGCATGCGTTATCCGCCCAAGAGATACGTAGCACCGTCTCGCTGCTAATGCGATGTTGCATCTAGTATTGTACGCACCTTCAGTCCCTTGCGTTCAAGTGCTCTAATACTGTGCCCTACTATCATGCTCGCCAACGTAGTCTTTTACCTCGGTGGCACACCTCGAGTTTGGTTTCGGACGCACGAAGATGAGCTCACCAGTTGGGATTCGCTTAAGCAAAAGCTCCGAGATTTGTTCGGCAACAGAGTCAACAGAGTCCTATGTCATGTACATCCAGGACGTCTTGGCTCTGTACCGCAAAGTTGACGCACACATGACTGAGTCAGACAAGGTTTCCCACATCCTCAAAGGCATTGCCGATGACACCTTCAACTTGCTCGTTTTCAACAACGTGGTGACGGTGGATGTAGCTATAAAAGTGTGCCGCCGCCTGGAACTCGCTAAAAGCCGGCTTATCGACCAGCAGTTTGCCCGTCTGCCCAACACCCCAGCGGCATCTTCCTGTGCCGATGCTCCTCGTCTCACCAACACTGGCGATGTTACCCGGATCGTCCGGCGTGAGATCGAGGCCGCCTATCCGGCTGCCTTCGACTCCAGCCCCTCCAACGCGCCTGCAGTCACGGTTTCCCTAACCAGAGAGTTGTCCGCCAGGAATTAGCAAACATGGGCCTTTACACCATCTGCTCGGCCCATCGCCCTGATAACCACCCAGCTTCATCGATTCCGGCCCGTCCAGCATCATCTTAACCACCACGTTTCCGCAACCCATTTGTTTTCACTGCCATCGCATCGGGCACATTTCTCGGCACGGTAGCAGTCGCTAGAGTTCCCCGACACTGTCTACTTATACTGAATACCCTCGCTCCTCAGGTGGCCCTTCTCGTCCCTATGTCACACACTCCGATAATGCCGCCACTGATTCTCCTGCACCGAACCGCCCCTATTCTCGTTCGCCTTCGCCCCAACGACAACAATCTCGCTCTCCCCAGCCCCGTCGCTCTTTTTCGCCGACTCCCTTCGGACGCCTCTCCTAGCTGGAAAACTAGGCGATGCAGCGCCCCGAGGTGACGCATCATTGCTCCCTACGCCGCCGAATCCTCTACTCACGTATCCCACTCATCTGAACCTTCTTGACGTGCAAGTCGACGGTGTATCTGTATCTGCTCTTACAGACACTGGGGCGCATTTGTCGGTAATGAGCGCTGACTTTCGCAACCGTCCGAAGAAAATAATCACGCTCGCCACGACGCCTGTTGTCCGTGTCGCCGATGGCGGAACAGCCCCTGTAATTGGTATGTGTGCCGCTAGCGTCTCCTTCGCCGATCACTCCACTATCATGCTATATACAGTCATTGCCCACTGTCCCCACGACATCATCCTCGGCTTAGACTTCCCTTTCGCACATTCGGCTCTCATCGATTGTTCCGCCAGTACTCCGCCTTGACCTGCCTGTTCTGGATCCCGCTGAACCACACCCCAGTCGCCTCAGTTCCGTGGACTTCGTTCGCTTGCCACCTTCGGCACTGACTTACGTTGACTTAGTGTCATCCCCACCAGTGCCCGACGGTCACTACATCGTGGCTCCTGTGCAAGACGTCCTACTTACACACGGGATCACAGTACCTCATAATGTTTTATCTATCACGGGGAATTGCGTCTGCCTGCCAGTGGTCAATTTTGGCTTGACGACACAAGTGCTACCACGCGGGATGTCTCTGGCCCAGCTTTGCTCATTCGAGGATCACTCAGTAGCATCTATTGCAGTAGACGACAATTCAGCTGATCCTCTGCCATCGCAGTCGGCAACTTGTACCATCGCCGACTTACAGAAAATGATTGCGCCCAACATGCCGTCCGAGCACGCTCGTGAGCTCTACCGCGTTCTGTTTTCCTACCACGATATTTTTTACTTTAACGATCGTCCTTTGGCCCAAACTACAGCTGTTAAACATAGCATTAATACTGGCGATGCCCCTCCTATTCATCGCCGCCCGTATCGAGTGTCACCGGTTGAGCGTCAAGTTATTCACGCAGAAGTTCGCAAAATCTTCTCCAAGAACATTATTGAACCGTCATGTAGTCCATGGGCGTCACCTACTGTACTGGTAAAAAAGAAGGAAGACTCATGGCGCTTTTGCGTGGATTATCGGCACCTTAACAGGGTTACCAATATGACCAATACGTAACAATATGACTAATAAAAATCGGGCCCCTCGGTTAACCCCCTTTCTTCTCGTTTTAATACGTATGTATTTTAGGCACTTGACAGCGACAAGTTCTTAGGCTTCTTTGCAAACACATTACATCTCCCATTCACAATTTTACATTGAAAACTCATGACCATTTGCTTAGCACCATTTGCCATATGTGCGCGCCTGTGCCACAATATACATCATCATCATCATCATCATCATTGCTCCCTGGGGAACGAAGAAGCAAAACCTCGGTTGAATTTTGCGGTTGAATATTGCGCTGCAACATGTCACCTCTTGTGCACTGTGCATTGAGCCTGCACGATAAGAATGCCCCAGAAAACATGCTGGCAGTATTTATTTATTTTATTGCGGATGATAAGTCGACGACTTCAGACTGTCCAGCATTACTGGTCGAGCATATCGCTCATAGACAGAGCACAGAGTCGAATAAAGTGGTCGAGACACAACCGGGCCCTGCTATGGACTTGGTGCAGCACATCGTTCGCTGGTCGCTCCGTCATCGGGAGGCAGCAGTACGCCATCGCAGCTTCGAGGTCCGTGTACTTCATCCAACCCGAATCGTTGGGGTCATAGATACGGAAGGCCATCCAGAAGTGGGAGAAAATCTGATGTATGTGTAAAAACTGTTGCATGTTCACGAAACCTGTGTTGTTTCGGTCGACCAGGGTCATCAGGAACGCCGCGGTCAACTCAGTGATGGAGCGGTGCCGGAACGGACTTATGGTGTACGCCAATGCCTTGTACATCTGGTGAGCGTCGATGACGCCGGCGCCCAAATCATCGACATCGACAAAGAGGTTCATCAAGAACTGCTCATAGTCGCTGCCAACAACAGTCGACATCACTTGGAATACACAAACGTAGGCGTCCAGTTCATATGTGTTAAACCTGATCGACCTCAAAGATCTTCCTCTTCTGTCTTGTCTACGTATTTGTTGCAACCCACCACGGCACATGTCATGATGATGATAGCTCCTGAAACCCCGTGCGCCGTGAGGCCCGGTGTTTATAGTGTGAGCGGAGGAAGCGGGCGGAAAGGGTGGAAAACGTTTAATTGGGCAGATTTACAAAGCACGGTCACATTGTACAAGGCTGAAAACCCCGGCTCTCCGTTCTTGTTCGGAAAAACGTCCAAAGGCTCTCAGGGTTGCTTGACCTGGTTTCCGAATACAGCTATGTTTAGAGCTGAAGCTCACATCCCATCTCACCTAGAAGTCCAAGTCCACTTGGAAAAGACAAACTACTCTTGCATTGACAGGTCATAGTCTTGTAGATGTCGGGGTCGCGTGCGATGACGTAGGGGGCGTCGACTTGGAGGGTGGGCCGAGGCTTCATCTACATGTGAAGGTGAGGTATGTGCGTCTAAAAGTTCAGCGGTGGCGTGAACAGGGACGTGGTCTTCGGGCGGCAACTCGACGGAATCTGGAGTAGGGCGTTCATCTCCCTCACTTGGCTGAGCCAGGACTGGGTCGAAGTATGGTGGACGGTACCACTTCATCTGGCTTACAAGAACAACTCGAGTATCTAGTCTAGACATTGTGGAGTTGGTTACCTGTCGAACGTCGTAGGTGACTGGAGTTCTCGTGAGTATGACTTGGTATAAGCCTTTGAACTTGGGAGCAAACTTCTCAGATCCCTGTAGGATAGGCTCTTGTCGGCGTACCCATACAAAGCCGCCAATGTCAAATTATGCATCGCAGTGGGTCCTTTCATATATTGTTTTCCGAGTTTCTTGCGCTTGTTCCGAGTTACTGACTGCTTCGCTTCGCCGGTCCAGCAGTGTCAGGAGCCTTTCGCTGACGTTAGAGGCTTGATGTGGGCGGACTTTTTGATGTGGCAGCTTTGGTATGAACCCAAACAAAAGTTCGAAGGGCGAAAAGCCAGTGCTTCGATGGTGGGTTGTATTGACAGCGAAAGCGGCTTCTTCTAGTTTCGTGACCCAATGTGACTGATCACCATCGTACAGTTTCCGAAGTACTGTCACAAGTGTTCCATTGGCACGCTCCACATGTCTGTTGCTGACAGCACGGTATGCTACTGAAAAATGCATGTTCACACCATGCATGCGCATTAAATTCTTGAAGTAGTGAGACTCAAAAGCCTTGGCATTGTCGGAGAGACAGTCATCAGGAGCTCCACATCTGTAGAACAACGAATGCAAGTGCTTCAGCACATTATTGGTTGAGTTTGTGGGCACCGCTGCTGGGACAATGTATCTGGTTGTGAAGTCAATGACTTTGAGGATGTACTTCTCTTCTGTTCCTGGCATGGTGATGTGGTCAAGAGCTATGGCACTGAAGGGAATCTCAGTATTAGGCGTGTAACACATTGTGCCAACTGAACATGTGGTAGGCCGGTTGTGTACCTGGCAAACTTGACAGGCTTCAACATACTCTTTCGTAGTAGCTGCCATCTTCGGCCACCAATAGCGGTCTTTGATCTTTGTGAGGGTGCGTGACACATACATGTGTCCACTGGCATCATGAGCAAGTTCAAGGACTTCCTGTTGCACCTTGGCTGGGACAACAATTGTGTACAGATCTGGACTCACACTCCTGTAGAGGATTTCATTGGCCACAACAAGGTTCTGGTTCTCCTGTCCTGACAGAAGCTTTGCATGGATGGCCTTGCATGTTTCATCTTCAGCTTGCATTGTGATGAGGGTGTGAGCTTGAGACACTGTGGCGCATGAGTAACGTGAAAGCATGTCAGCCACATGGTTCTGACGTCCTGGTCGATGTTCAACTGAGAAGTCAAACTCTGCTAGATCGAGTAGCATTCCTGTGAAGCGTCGAGAGGGCTTAAAGTTTGTCGTCAAGCAGGCAACTGACCAGTTGTCTGTCAGAAGATGGAACCGTCGTCCATGTAGCTAATGTCGAAACTTCACTGTAATGGCCCAATGCATGGCCAAAGCTTCCCAAACGTTGCTGTGCAGTTTACACTCAGGTTCTGTGAGCAATCGGCTGGCATACTCGATCACAGTCTCTTTGCCGTTTTTCTTTTGGGTGAGCACTGCCCCAAGGGCTGTAGCAGATGCGTCTGTGGCGACTGTCGTAGGTGCATCAGCGTCAAAATGGTCCGGTATTGGCGCTGATGTCAGTGCAGAGCGAATAGTGTCAAATGCCTTCTGGCACTCAAGTGTCCACTCGAACACAACAGTGCGAATGGCGGCTTGGAGAGGCGCAGCAATCTTCTAAAAGTTACGTATGAAGCGTCGTGCAGAAATTGGCTGTTTGGAGCCAGGAGAGCACCTGTTTTGACGTTTTTTGGCACTGGTATTCGTAGCAGTGCTTCAATTTTTGAGGCGTCTGGTTCCTTGCCTTGTTCCGAAATCAGAAATCAGAGAAACTTCACCGAAGAAACAGCAAACCTGCACCTCTTCAGCGAAATTTTGAAGCCGGCCCGCTGCAGCAGAGTCAGTCTCGTCCAGAACATCTAGGAACTCCGACAAGGTGCTGGCGAAGATCATGATGTCGTCCAGGTATGTGCGTACACCTGATGTGGACTGTCGAGGCTTTAGCTGAGAAAAGATTTTGTGCCTCGCCTTTTGAAAGGTGGAAGGTGCGTTCTTCAACCTAAAAGGCATTCGAGTCCATTTGAAAGCAGCATGGTGCGTGATGAATGTGGTTTTCTCTTGGTCTTCCTCTTTCACTCTGATTTGCCAGTATGCAAAACAAAATCCAAGACCGCAAACAGGCAGTTTCCAGCAAAGTCATCAAAAATGTCATCAGCCCGGGAAATTGGCTGCAAGACATTCACTGTCATTTGGTTCAGAGGTATATATAATTCACACACATCCTCTTTTTGTCGTTTTGCGTCACTACGACTGCAGGGAAGCCCCATGGGACATAGGATGGTCGGATGATGTCACTCTCAAGCAGAGTCGCTGTCTGGCGCTCGAGAATTTGTCTATCACCTGCTGTGTAACGGTACGGCTGTCGACCGTAGGGTTTGGCGTCAGGCAGGAGCTTGATCTCGTGTTCGATGCCTTCATATAGACCGATGTCTTCAGGGCTAGTGCTGAAAATACCAGCATGTCGTTGTACAATGTGCTTCACGGCTGCTTGTTCTTCGGGACTGAGCTGAGCTCTGAGGCAGATGTCAGTCAGGGGATCGTCAGGGACGTTATCAAGTGGGTTTGAAGGCAACGGGCTGGAGGAGCTTGTCTGCAGTGGGCTTGTGGGGCATGTAGTTTCCAGTTGAACTAGGGCTGCCTTGTTGAGCTGGCTCCACAAGGGTTCATTCTCGTCCGGCTCATGCTCGAATTAAAGCGGCTTTGCCGTGGGCTGCGGGGGATCAAAACGTGACAATGCAGATGTTGTCAAATTTGACATTCTTGGCAATAGTTCCTCTTTGCACTGTACGACAACGTTGGTAGATGGTGGGCAGATCACAGGCAGCTTTGGAGGTTTGAAGTGGAGTTCCGCTTGAGCTGCGTAAAACCAATCCTCTTCTAGAATGAGGGGAAGGGCGTTCCGTTCAAGGACGGCTGCTTCGACAGCTGCAGATAGAGGTCCAATGCTGATCCTCAAAAACACAGATCCTTACGGCATGACGGAGCTTCCACCAATGACAAGCAAAGGTGGCTTGGTCCACGGTTCGATGTTGAGGTTTGATGCTAAGCTTGCTGCAAGAATGGTGACATTTGAGCCGCTGTCTGGGAAAGCACTGATCTCTCCCAGTCCTTTTTACTTGAGCGGTAGCGACGGCACATCTGAACTTGGATCCATACAGGGTGTCATCGACACGGCCAACACAGGCTGTTGGTGCTTTGGGGACTGTCGGCTTGTTGTCACCAGAAGGTTGCTTTGGTGAAGTACATTTACTTGCAAGGTGACCCTTCTCTCGAAAGTTGTAGCACACCGCATCTCTCAAGTCTTGTCCTCTTCTGTATGCTGGGAACCATACTTAGCCGAAATGGCTTCATACCTCGACTCTAGGTCCGCAGATGGTAGGCTGTTAATATGAGGAGGCTGCGTCATGCGTGTGGTGTACTGGAACGTAGATGGTCGAGCAGTCCGGAGGAGTGCACAGAACTGTCGATTCTGGCAGTAGCACTGTGGGCCTGTTGAGGCATGCCAGTCTGCTGCGACTGCACGTAGCTTTCCTTGCGCTATGGCGAGGAGAGTTGGGTCTTTTCATCGTGCAAGTGGTTGGATGCGCTCGAGCTCTTCTATCAAGTGCTTGAAAGTAGGGGTACCACTTCCATTGAAGGTAGGCAGCGAAGCTGAGAAATCTGGTAGCGTTGTCACGTGCACTGGGTTCGCGTGAGTTGCTATCGTGGTGATCATAAGGGCCATGTTTTGGTGAAGGAAAGCTGCCATGCGCTGCATGTTCTCTGGTGGGTCTGACGTGAAGGTTGGCATGGCTGGGAATGGCGTCGTAGGCACTAGAATGGTCGGGAACGACGCTGAATTTGCGGGCACGCATGGCCCGGGTTTGTGGTTTAGCGGTGGGTCTTGCGCGGTATCAACCAGAAGTCGGTCGATTAGTTCCTCCAATTGTTGCTGGTTGTGGAAAGGTTTCAGCGTTGCAGCTCAGTTTTAATCAACTGTGCATTCAAGGTGGCGTGGTCTTCTGCGGTGGCACAACGCCATTTGATGAGCGACATCATTGTTGACACGCCGGGCTGCGTAGGCTTAGGCTTAGGGTAGGTTAGGTAGGCTTAGGTTTGGCGTTCAACATCGCTCAGTCGAGGGCACGACGACCTACTTGGCGGCGAAGTGGCTGTGGCAGGTTGCGGATGTCGACTGCACCATGTGTGAGCTGAGGAAGTGGGTGGAAAGGGTGGAAAATGTTTAATTGGGAGATTTACAAAGCATGTTCACATTGTACAAGGCTGAAAATCTCGGCTTTCCGCTCTTGTCTTGAAAAACGTCCAACGGCTCTCAGGGTTGCTTGACCTGGTTTCCGAATACAGCTATGTTTAGAGCTGAAACTCACAATAGATTCCGTGCGACATCGCCTCTGCTGAGATAATCTTTGCCAAAGGTTGCCAGTTAAGCTTTTCGCGCTTTGGAACGCTGAGAACACTGTTACGAACGGCCTGCAAGGGTACCTACCTACAAAATTTTCCCAGCCAGCTGCAGGTGCGGAGGTGGCGAGCTTTCCAGAAGCGACCGAGGAACCCTTCCTCACCTGCTGCGGCGACTCGTATTGTAGGGGTGACGATGTGCCGCATCAACACCCCCACGGCGCCGCTATGACTAAACGCGGTCGGCGGACCAAGTATTGTTAGTGGATTCGCCGACGCCGTCACGACTTGTCAGAAGCGGTGGAAATCCTGGGAGAAGATGTCTTGCGGCCGTCTCACGGGGCTTAGAAGTCATGGACAGACACGGCGGCCATTGTCTGCAGGGTCAACACTGGGATGAAGAGGCGCCTGCTCGGGGCAGCACCCGTGTCTGCGAGAACCCTCTCACCTCGGTGTGGTCAGTGAAACCTGTGCGGAAGTGAGTGCGTAAACTCTCCCCCTCAAGGACAGGGCGGCAACGGTGACCTTGGGCGCTCAGTTTGGTCGAACGGCCGCTTTTCCCTCCCCTAGGCATCCAGGGAGGACAGAGTGTATTAAGGAGTCGTTGGCGGCACCTCAGGGTGCATTCCTCTTTCAGTCATGTTAGACTAATGAACTGTAACGTTCTCATGTAGATACTATCAATAAATCCCATAAGTCTCTCCCTTCAACCACGCCCTCAGCGTGGATAAGTTGGATGACGGCATGGGCCAGCTAGCATCTATTTCATGCCCGACCCCAACCATTACAACACACTCTAAAAAAGTTTACACCGTTTGGGTTGTACTTTGTGCCCAAGCAATAATGGTCATCTGTCTTTCCCACATTTCCTTTATTTAATGCTGCGAGCCCGGTACTTAGTCACGAACGGCTTGCGGCTTGTCAGCTTGACACAGGATTCTCGGCAGGAAAGTAGCGAGCACTGAGTTTTCAAGAGAGGAACCGCAAGCAAGGCAGATGATGGTTATTGTTTGGGGGCACAATAAGCCCCAAAGGGTGTAAAGTTCTTTTAGAGTGCAAGATACAGTGTTCTTTTTCTTTTCTTTCTATCCTTTGGCTGTACCATGTGTATATTCATTGCATTCTAACAACGTGCCATTAACCAGTTTCTGGGACCATCAGCTATAGACATTTCGCGCACTCTATCACACACGCAGGAGCTTAAGAAAGTAAAATGTGCTATTGAGCTGGCCCCGCAACCATTCGGTTCCTCAGTCAACATTTATTTAAATCGAAGCTTTATTTGTCTCTTCCTTGGGGTTTCGCAGTCGTAGTCATTTTTTCGCCGTGCATATTCGTGGATTACTGTAGTGAACAAAAAGATATGCTATTATGCATTTGGGTCCTGTGAGTTAAAGCGTTCAGAATTGCCGTGCTGCGTTATGACGGTCTCGTGAATACGCACTGCCATCTCACTTTATTCACACAGCATAGCCCACCAACCGGGCGCATATTTAGTTTATTCTAAGAATGTAAAATAAGGAAACTGTAATATTGACATGGGTACTTTATCCTTTATCCGTGGACTGCATTTCACCAGCAAACAACAAAGTTATCGCTTAGTGCAAGCCGCGCCTGCATGATTGGATACCTTATCAAATGTTATCGTTCATTCTAACTGTTGCGCATGTTCTCACCGAACCTTGTGTAATCAGTGTGTATACGCGGCACGAATTCAGAAGTACCTTCTGGAAGGCACGGGGGCACCAACAATTACACTGGTACGTTCGACGAGTCATGTATAAATGCCGACGTGCTTGACCCGCAGGTCAGACAATAACTCAGAGAAACAATACCTGGTCAGCAGCTGAGATAAGCAAGTAATATTTATGGTATCTTCGACTGGCAGCCTCCATACCCCGAAGCAGTGTCGGGCAGATCCGGCGTTCCACGAACTCAGAGGTAGAGGCAAGCGCGCAAGCCAAACGTGTGACCCGCTCTCGCAGGAGGAAATGACAGATGCATAACCACGGGACTACTGCCAACGTCCAATGCTTCGAGTATCCAAAGCTCCCTACGCTGCCGGGAAAATCGGCGGACGCACCGGTGGGACGAGCGTTCGTCGAGACGCCCTGGTCCGACGGCAGGGCTCGGAGCGCCTCAGAGCGCTCGAAGATGGGGGAGAGCGATCGAAAAGAACCAGCTGAACGCAAGGCACGCACCCTATTTCAACCAGCCGAAAAGAACACCGCTCGCGAGAGCGCTCCAGAGTGCTCCGAAAACGGCCAGCCGAAGGTGCTATAAGATAAACAGGAGAGTCGACTGCTCTACTAACAGTGTTCCTTTCTTGAGGTGGCGATAGAGCAGTTTTACTTGTGCTACAGATGGATGACACTAGCAGTTGCTCCGCGCCAGCCACTAGATTTGGCACGGTTCTTTCACTTCCGTGTCACCAACCGCAGTCACCGCCTCCCCCACAGAGTTTCGTACAATTACTAGAGGGAACAGTGGCGCTAGTGCCTACGCGACCTGCAAGCATGGCAGCTGAACCAGCAGGATAATTATGGGTAATACATCTATTTGTGTAAACTTAGGCCTCCTGGCTTTAAATGACTTCGTGACTTTGAAAAATGATCATTTTAAAGAAAGAACTGCGTCATGAATAAAAAAACATAATTAAAATTCTCCGGTGGCAGAATTCGAAGACATGGCGCCTCGTGCCACTATCACATGGACAAGCGGAACCACTTCAAGCAGCAATTATGCATGCTTGCAGAGTCTTATTACCTTCTGCATTAAAAAAGTATCGATTGCTTTGAAATGTATGCCAATTTAGGCCCAGATAAAGCGCAATAAACGAAGCCGCCAAAACGTTTGAAGCCCCAAACACAAAAATCAGTCAAATTCATGTACGTACTGTCACTCATTCACATCATGGCTTAACGATAGCATCGCCAGAGTTCCCTCTGGTAACTCCAGGAAACTCCATGGCCTCCACCCCGACAGTCGTCTGCTTCAGCTAGCGCTACAGACGCTTGCGAATGATGTCGCTCGTTGTACATCAGCGAGCGACGCTCGCTTGCCACGGTGATCGTGCCTCACTTGACAATTGGTAAATAAATTTGAACGCATTTCCCGCAAGTGCCGTAGCTAGCTGGGAGAGTCGGTACATTTGCATCATTACTTTTCGTGAACAAATCAACACGGGCCAAGAAGAAGGACGTTTTATTGTTTTTATTGTTATTTTTATTGTTATTATTCCTTACAAACACTATGTAAATAGGAAGCTCACGCATGCCTACACCGGCACACCATCCTTTACCCTCAATTAAAGAGCGAAACAAGACGGAATACCGGTAACACAACACGTGGGATAGTGGGATTTTTTGAACGGTTCCATAAACCCAAAAAGCGTTTTACTTTGTTTTGTAGTGCCAGTGACGCCTGGCTGACGCACTTGTCGCCAGATTTACTGATATGACGCGGGCGTTTTTTATTTTTATTTCTCCGGAGTAAGCGTGTGCAGTCAAAAGTGGACTTGCAACCACAAGCTGCGCAATGGGTTTTCTAGTGTGATAGTCCTGCGTTCCTCATTCTGGAAGAATATTTCTGCAACCTTCTGTTTAAATGCCGGCTCTTTTGGCCGATGTAACAAGACCCGCATGAGAGGGGGATTTCGTATACGACATTGTTGAGGCATGGCACGAACATGGGCCTATCGATCTATCGGCCTATCGACCTTGCCTACGATTCACCTTGCACGAATTGTGCGCGACAGAATCTAACACTTGTATGTGCGATTGTACAGCCTGGCACACACTGGATAGTTTTGTCAGACAAGGAAAAAAAGTTGAAGTTTTACCGAAAGGCGACGCATCGATCGCGATAGCAAATTTGTGGACTGCTTTACAGAGTAATGATAGTAGCTTTATCGGCCGTATAAACTTGTAAACATATGTATACTAACTAAATGAAAAAGCATGGTGTCACGCACGCACAAGCCAGCATGAACACATCTCACTCAATGACCGCGGAAATTCGCTGTCAAAACGCTGCAGTGAGCGAATTGACCTTCGTGCAGCCGCTCGGATCAACGCTAAGCACGCCGCAAAAACACAGCGCAGCGCGGACTCTACCCGTGGCAGACGACTTTCATGATACAGCGGCCCGGCCGGGAGTGCGCGGCCGCCCCGGCTGCCCATAGAATGCGCCCCCCCCCCCCCCCACCATCCCCTTCCCCCAAAGCCTTGCGCGAGACGGAAAGCGACGCGCTTCCTCACCGCTTTCCGCCGTTGCGTGCGCCAGATTGAGCCCCGATCGCCGGCTCACCCTCGCACGCTTTCGCTCGCACATATAGCATACAGCAGGGCTTTCGTCTTACAGTGGACATGAAATAGGCTGCTGCTGCTGCTGCTGCTGCTGATGATGATGATGAGGGTGGTGCTGGTGGTGGTCGTGGTGGTGGTGGTGGTGGTGATGATGATGATGATACAGCATATGGCACGCGGCAACGTTTTTATCGCTCTTAGACTTTATACGAAATCTCAAGGTAACGGCGACGCTGACGGCAGAAATGCGCCTGATGGTCGATATAATTGCTCTCGCAATAAAACAACACGAAAAGCAAGCACGAGCGCGAGGGGCCATATGGAAATGCTGGAACGATGTGTGGCATCAGACCCAATTGCGCAAAAAGACCATGACGCGATACAGTAGCAATAACTTCTTTCCTAATATCTTTAACTTACACTCTCCTTGGCAAATTTAATTTTTATCTCAATTCTAATCAATATAGCTGAAACCGCCTGCTTCTTGTCCAATCCCTCGAGTAGGTATGAGCCAGTATTTGGAGATAAGGCAAGACAAGACCATCTTAATCTTTGCCTATTTACCCAGGGGGTATGGGCCAGCAAACGTGGAAAACGAAACGAACCAATGGTTACAACCAATCGATTTCCATGACAGATTAATCGTTCTCCCTCCCAACCATAGCTTTCTTTTATTTCTTATGTAAACATAATAATAATAATAATAATAATAATAATAATAATAATAATAATAATAATAATAATAATAATTATTATTATTATTATTATTATTATTTTATACCTGGTTTTCATCTGATTATTTCCTTTTTTCTCCAAACACAAAACGTTTACTCACACGCTCAAATTGTTAACTCCCTTGTTATCATTATTATTTTTATGCACCTAATTAAACCACCCGAATCTTGGCCAATCCCCCACTGTGGGTATGTGCCACGGCCACTCAGGACAACAACAACAACAATAACAAATACAACGCTTCATGCGCCACGAGCCTGCGCGCGAGACCGTGGTGTCGAAGAAGACGCATTGATTCAAAGAAGAAGGTCTACCTCTCAGCGTCTCAGCTCAGCCCGGCACAGCAACGCTTCGCCCCACGTTGAGACTGCCTGGGACAAGGCGAAGACGTCACGCAGAGGCGCAAGGGTCCCCTGTTCGTCCCGGCTGCGCGGAGGAGCCCAGCTGGCGTCCTTCTCGCAGGCTGCATCGATCTCGCAAGTCTGCTGTCTCTCGGCAGCGTCTGTGGAAGTCCACAGCTGCGCCTATACCGCCACTGCCACCATCACGGGCAGTCCGGGGGTTCTTATGGCTGCATGCTGCGCGCTCCCGTCTTCGAACTGGTTAGCCCTCCGTAGGCCGCGAACGCCCCACAGAGACCTCTGTCGTGATTACGCGACCACGAGGACCACCGCAAGCGGTGCAGGATTTTACAGCTGCATCCTGGGATCTGCCGTCCTGGAGCTGGCCAGCCCTCCCGACACAGGAAGCGCGCCAGGAGGGCCTCGGCTGCGAATACTCCGCCAGAAAGACCACCACGAGCAGTCCGGGGCTTCTGACGGCTGCATCCTGGGATCTGCCGTCCTGGAGCTGGCCAGCCCTCCCGACATTGGAAGTGCGCCAGGAGGCCCTCGGTTACGACTACGCCACCGCAAAGACCACCACGAGCCGTCCGGGGCTTCTGACGCCTCCGTCATGAGATCTGTCGCCCTGGAGCTGGCCAGCCCTCCCGACACCGGAAGCGCGCCAGGAAGGCCTCGATTGCGAATACGCCACCGGGAAGATCGCCGCGTGCAGTTCGGGGCTGCTGACGGCTGCATCCTGGGATCTGCCGTCCTGGAGCTGGCCAGCCCTCCCGACACCGGAAGCGCACCAGGAGGGCCTCGGGTGCGACTACACCACCGGAAAGGCCGCCGCGAGCAGTCCAGGGCTTCTCACGGCTGCATCCTGGGATCTCCCGTCCTGGAGCTGGCCAGCCCTCCCGACACCGGAAGCGCGCCAGGAAGGCCTCGGCTGCGAATACTCCTCCAGAAAGACCACCACGAGCAGTCCGGGGCTTCTGACGGCTGCATCCTGGGATCTGCCGTCCTGGAGCTGGCCAGCCCTACCGACATTGGAAGTGCGCCAGGAGGCCCTCGGTTACGACTACGCCGCCGCAAAGACCACCGCGAGCCGTCCGGGGCTTCTGACGGCTGCGTCATGAGATCTGTCGCCCTGGAACTGGCCAGCCCTCCCGACACTCCAAGCGCGCCAGGATGGCCTCGCCTTCGACTACGCCACGGCAAAGACCATCGTGAGCAGTCCAGGCCTTCTGACGGCTGCATCCTGGGATCTGCCGTCTCGGAGCTGGCCAGTCCTCCCGACACTAGAACCACACCAAGAAGGCCTTGGCTGCGAATACTCCGCCAGAAAGACTACCACGTGCAGTCCGGGGCTTCTGACGGCTGCATCCTGGGATCTGTCGTCCTGGAACTGGCCTGCCCTCCCCATACCGGAAGCGCGACAGGAAGGCCTCGGCTGCGAATACTCCGCCAGAAACATACCGCGTGCAGTCCGGGTCCTCTGACGGCTGCATCCTGGGATGTGCCGTCCTGGAACTGGCCAGTCCTCCTGACACAGGAAGCGCGCCAGGAAGGCTTCGGCTTCGACTGCGCCGCGGCAAAGATCACCGCTTGCAGTCCGGGGCTGCTGACGGCTGCATCCTGGGATCTGCCGTCCTGGAGCTGGCCAGCCCTCCCGACACCGGAAGCACGCCAGGAAGGCCTCAACTGCGGATACTCCCGCGGAAAGACCACCACGAGCAGCTCGGGGTTTCTGACGGCTGCATCCTGGGATCTGCCGTCTCAGAGCTGGCCAGTTCTCCCGACACCGGAAGCGCGCCAAGAAGGCCTCGGCTGCAAATACTCCCCCAGAAAGACCACCGCGTGCAGTCCGGGGCTTCTGACGGCTGCATCCTGGGATCTGTCGTCCTGGAACTGGCCAGCCCTCCCCTCACCGGAAGCGCGCCAGGAAGGCCTCGGTTGCGAATATGCCACCGGGAAGGTCACCGCGTGCAGTCCGGGGCTTCTGACGGCTGTATCGTGGGATGTGCCGTCCTGGAACTGGCCAGCCCTTCCGACACCGGAAGCGGGCCAACAATGCTGCGGCTTCGACTACGCCGACGGTAAGACCGCCGCGTGCAGTCCGCGGCTTCCGTCTTGGAACTGGCCAGCCCTCCCGGCACCGGAAGCGCGCCAAGAAGGGCTCGGTAGTGACTACACCGTTGGAAATACCACCGCGTGCACTCCGGGGCTTTTCACAGCTGCATCCTGGGAACTTCGGTCTTTGAAGTGGCCAGTCCTCCGGACGGCGGGAGCACCCCACGATGCCCTCGACTGCGACTACGTCGCCACAACGACCCCCGCTTGCAGTCCGGGGAATCTGACGGCTGCAACCTGGAAGGTCCCGGGTGCTGCCAGAAACCTCGATGCAGCAGCGATGTCGCGGCTACATGTGGTCTATGGGGAACATGAAAGACGTCCATGCCTTCTGACTACGCGGCGCTCGCTCTTCACGATCGCTTAAGTCTGTACACAAGGAGACCCAAGCAACGCCGTGGTGGCCCAGTAAGATACGACATCACGGCCACGCATCATGCTTTCGAACACCATAGCCGTGCAGCGCCGCAAGGCTATAACTGCGGCTACACCAACGTTATTATGGAATATATAAATAGAGGTTTATATGACCCAGGCCGCCTTGTCCGACTTACTTCCTAGTGTTAGGATATCAGTGTCCCAATGGCCAGAGATGCTCCAGGGCTGGTGCTTTGCCTGGTTACAGGCGAGAGAAAAGCCCAGAGGGACCAGAAAATAAATTTGTTGGCCATTCTTTACGCGTTGAAGATTCCGAAAAATAAGCCCGCATGGTCATCGCGCTCCGCGCCTAAATAAAATCTTTGTTCCTCAGATCCCCACGCTTTCCCGAACAGCATTCATCACCAGCAGCAGGCTTAGCGAAGTCCGCTTTAACTCTGCTTTAACTGTAGCTGAGCCGCAGCGATTCCGTTGAACCCTCACCTTTGTCCATTCGGGCGCTCAACTTTGGGAAGGATGGGGCCAGGAATTTTATTTAGCCGCCGCAGCAAGGCGGACTTGCCGTCCTTTGTAGGGACACACCCACGAGCGCTATTAATCATCCACGCGAGAGTGCAGTCAACCATTTTGATTACAGTTCTTGATTTCAACAATTCACAAGTCTAAGAGGCGTTGGGACGAACGTCATTTAAGCAGCATGCTCGCTGACGAAGCATCTTTGTTGAAGGACGAGCGCCAGGTGTAACACTGCCAGGGACAACGTATCCAGCATATTAAATTATGTCAGCGAGTCCACTAACTTCCTAGCTTAAAAGGCGAGGTTCCTCTGTTAAAATCTGAGCCTGGAGCACTGTTCATCGCTCCGGAGGAATGAAAGGAAGCAGTTGAGGTTTCAGACATTCATCGCAGCAACTCCTCGTATGACGTTATGGCTGTTAGCATCGAGCAGACGGCGGGGTAAATATAAAATAAAAAGGCTGCTGGGGCTTCAGTGCGGAAATTGGAATATGTTTTGCCATGGGGAAAACTAAAGAAGGATGTAGGTCGGTGCAGATCGGCAGGACGTACACGGAGACGCCTTAGGATATCCAAAATAAGTGTCGGCGTCACGCACTCGGCCTAAACGCCAAGATAAAGCACACACTTCAAAGGGCAAGAAGCGTAGTAGGGAAGCTAGCATGTTTTGCGTAGAGCGAAGACTTACTTTTTCTCGGAAGACGCTTTACATATGTTGGCGAAACACGTCCGTTCTATTTAATGCGAAGAATTCTTGGGGAATCCAACCCAGTTTTCTCTAGCTGCTTTTCGTGTTGCAATTTTCGTCAGCTGATCCCGATATCGACTTGGAGGCGCTGCTACTTAGAGGCACAGATATATACTCACATGATATCGCAGACATATTCTAGTGGCACGCTTGTAAAAATACGGCAGATATTATGACGGAATTTCAAAGCTATTCTATGGCGCTGTCCAGCTCTACTCAAACGCGAAATTCCGATGTTTTGACACATTTCGTCTCCCTAGTGAATCCTCTCTCAAAGGACGAATGTTTTCTTCTTAATGCATGTTTTACCACCAAGAAATTGCCAGGGATCAGTTACCGCTTTCCAAAACACCAGGCCCTGACGGATTAATTTTTAGGAGAACCAGATTAATTCAGGTAAACCTGAAGGAAAGTCTACAACGCACAACAGCGGGACACTGCATTTTGAAACGTCTTGTATATTTAGAACGACAGAAAGCTGAGCTAGTTGGTAAGGATTCATTATGCAAAAAAGAGGTGAGGCGTGCATACAGGACACAAGAGTAGAGAAGTGGACAACACGAACGCCGGCTATCAACTGAAGGGAGCACTGTGGCGAACAAATAAAGAAGACACAAAATGGATCTGCGCAAGCTCAGGAATGGTATCACCACGTGTCAGTCGAGTACATGTGTTAGTCTACGTGAGAGATAACTGTTAAGGCACTTAATCTCTTCCTTATGAAAAGTAATCGAAGGCTGACTCACGGACGCACTTCCACCGTTATAGTACCTTCACGAGTATCAGACGAGTATCAGACGAGTATAGTATCAGACGAGTATCTTCAAGATACTCGTCTTATGGTAGAGGCATGGCATATCTATAACGTGAGTCTATATCTATATCTATAACGGCATATCTATATCGTGAGTCAGCTTTCGATTACTTTACACAAGGAAGAGATTAAGTGCCTTAACAGTTATCTCTCACGTAGACTAACACATGTACTCGACTGACACGTGGTGATACCATTCCTGAGCTTGCGCAGAAGAGTTTTGTGTCTTCTTTCTTTTTTCGCCTCAGTGCTCCCTTCAGTTGATAGTCGGCGTTCGTGTTGCCCACTTCTCTACTCCTGTGTCCTGTCTGCATGCCTCACCTCTTTTTTGCATAACGTTTTGGATATTCCGTAAGGAAGACCAGCGCACTGACAAAAATCTCAACACGAATACAGGAAACTATGCACGCCTCACCAATTTCCAGAAACATGCACCCGAACTTCCACATTGGACGGCGACATGCCAGAGCGTAGGCGCTCGCGAGGAAGTATGAGAACCACCCCAATGTCTTGTGCGTAGACGTGGCCAGCACGGCAAGAAGCATTGCATTTGTCACCAGCGTAGTCGACAATCACGGGACCGAAATAAATGCGTCGTCGGTTTCCAGAGCTAGCGCTGCAGAGGCAGAGGAGCTAGCGATAGCATTAGACATCACGACGAGACCACACTGGAAGTCCGTCATAGTTCTGGCGGACTCTCAGACGGCATGCAGAAATTTTCCAGGGCCAAGATTTCCAGGGCCGCACATCACGTTCGAATTGGGGCGCACAAGCTCCCGTCATGCATGCAAGTCGTGTGGATTCCGGGGCATGAGTCCTTACGCGGCAACCAGCAGGCACACGCCTACGCCCGAGCGCGCGCACACCGGGAGCCGCGAGAGGGTCACGCCGAGCCGTTCCACCCCGAGCCCATATCATTAACCTACACGCACATCCTACAACACTACCGCCGCCTCATAATACTCTGACGCTAGAGCAAACCTTAATATGGGGAAAACTGCAAACAAACACATATCCACATTTGAGTCTCGACCACGCCATACACCCTGCGCAGTATTTCCATAAATGTCCACACTGCGATCAATACGCAACTCTTTACCACATCGTGTGTGGCCTGCGTAAGCACACCACAGCTCCCACCCATAACACACCCCACTACACGTCAATGGGAGGCAGCGCTGTCCAGCGAAGACTCGACGGACCAGCTCAACCTGGTCAACCGAGCGAGAAGGGCAGCTAAGGCCGCTGGACTCCTCGACTGAGGGGACCAGGCACTGCACAATGGAAGAGCTACCTACGCCCGTGTGCTCTTTTCTATAAAGTTTCTCTCTCTCTCTCTCTCATGAGAAAATTACAAAGCCTCTAAATCTATATTAAGCCAGCTTATACTTAAACTGTTTACTGCTGGTTTTGATGAAAATTGCCTGCCATGATCCTTTACCTAAATACATATTACCTTAATCCCTAAAGCTAGTGATAGATAAAAGTTAGGGTCTGTAGAATGATATAGATCCATTACACTAATGAATGTAGACGGCAAAATTTACGCAAATTTCTGCCTTATTCGACTCCAGTATGCAATGACATTACTTATTGGACCTCACTGAAAGTGCGGATAGAACGGCTGTTCCACAGATACCAACTTACGTCTTGTCCGGACAGCTCTTCTGCATTGCTCCTCACGTGATTGTTTTAACAAAGGACGGGAGTTTAAACTTTACAGAAGCTGTGGGCAATGTTTTATCCGTAGTGGTACAACACGGAAAAGGCTTAGATTTTACGCGTCAACTGCATGAGGGAAATTTTTTTGCAGTTTTTAGATCTGAACATAGAGTTTTGTACAGATTGGATTTGTTGGGGTTATGCTCCGCGTGCAAAGAAAGGGCTTTTGCCATGAGGCTCCTCTCATTCAAAGCAAGTAAAAGGAGGAATCGCTTCACTTTCCTTGAATCGGCTCTGAAGAAATCATGTATTCATTCACAAGATGAAATCGGGTTTCGAAGACCAATTGACCAGGCTGGCTACAGCTGGGTTCTCTGGTTCGTTTGTGACTCGGGTCGCCGAAAGCGAAAATGAAGAGAATTGCAGTGAGTCTGGGGCAGAGGTCCGTCGAGAAGAAGCGAGAGTGGTGGCACAAGTTGTACGGGACCGGGGGTATGTGCACAAGTTGGCCCACAATTGGGAGAAGGCTGCGAGTAGTAGGCTTGGTGTGCCGCTCGTCTTCTCAGCCCATAGGAAGCCCGGAGGCCTTTGATCTCGGATAGAAGAAGGAAAGGAAAAAAAAAGAAAAGAGGCTGCGGAACTAAGCATGGACGAGCGTGCATAAGATATGCCGAAGGGGTAGTATATATATATATATATATATATATATATATATATATATATATATATATATATATATATATATATATATATATATATATATATATATATATATATATACAGACCGGGTGCTGTGCAACTGACTGGATCAGGGAACACGAACCAAACGCTGCACAAAATAAAGAAGGCCCGAATTTACCTAAGCATATTCGAAACTGCCGCTTGCGCTCTTGTGGGCCATGCTTTTCTGACGTGCGGATTCCGCCAGACGATACAAAAGTCAGGGAATGCGTGGAAGTGTTCTATGTCAGTAAGAACCCTAGTTTGGTTTTGTGTAAAGTTCATGCCATTGTATAAGGCCGGGACAAAGTTTGTTGAGCGATCCTTAGCATACCGCACTTGATGCTTGAAATGTGCTTATTGTGCATGCGGTCTCTGAGGGTATATAATATGTACGTGTTTTCTGTAAAAATTAACCACTTAGGATTGGCGCTCTGTACTGTTATCTTGTCTTGTGTGCTGTGTGTTATTTGGCGCTTTTAAATAGTTATAGTGAACATAATACAGTAAACTCTCAGTTGTGCGAACGTCGGCTTATCGAATATTTCAGAATAACGAGCTTTTTAAAAATCCCCGGCAGTTTTCTTATAGATTCTATGCAAAAATGTTTCACTTAAACGAATTTCGGAACAGTTAATATTTCAGTTTAACGAACTCGCTCAGAGGACCAAGGCTTATTTTTAAGAAAGATTTGCGCCCTGCACTGCAGGCGCAACCGATGCCCACCCTCATCATACCGCCGCTCCAGCAGCAATGTAACGTCGCTGGCGCTACAGCGCCCCTGGGGCAAAGTGGCGACGCGAAAAACGAACGGCAACGAGGCATGGCCTCCGAGATCACCCGCGCAAAACGACCAAGCATGTAACCTCGGAGGACATGAGCAAAGTAACATCGCTGGCGCTTACAACGCCGCCAGAGCAAAGCGGCCATCTGTAACACCACAAACCACGTGGTTTGTGTTTTTTTCCGACCGGCTAGTCGTGGCATGGTCGTCGTCTCTTTCTTTCCAGTCAAGGTTTCCAGCCCACAATGGCAGCATAATAACTGCTATGAACCTTGTACTTGTTGATATGCACAAATTCAATTTCACACATTTCTAACACTATGGATGCCATGTCTTTTGCTCCATGAATTGCAATTCAAACTTTTGGCTCTTTATGCCGTGTCTTATGTTGGTCTAGTGAATATTCAGTTTAGTGAATTTTCAGTTAAGTGAACTAGTTCCTTCGGTCCCTTGAAGTTCACTTAAGTGAGAGTTCACTGTAGATATAAACTTGCCCAACAAGAACTTCTCTTTAGCTGTACTGGCTTACGCATATGATCTTGCCTTTTTCTGCTCCCAAAAACCCGTAATTGACAGAGTTCTATCATGGACTGAAAATTTTGGTATGGCGGAAAGGGGGGGGGGACTTACTATGCTGGTATAAATAGATCTCTTTCTCTCTCTCACTCTCTCATACTCAGACTTTTGGAAGTTTGGTGAAGATTCTCGAATGTTAAATACAGAAAGTGCAAGACTAAGGTTTGAAAACAAAATGTGGCTTCGTGACCGTTCCGTCACCGTGTGTTCTGCCGTTGATTCTCGCTACAAAGAAAAATACGTTCTCGAGGCTCCGTTTCAGTAACTTATGACTTGCATTACGTCCCCAATTATCCTTTCTAGCGAGACTTCGGCCTGGGCTTCAGACATAGGGATTCTTTTCTTGCAACGTTGTATTTCATTTGCATAACAATACGATTACTGCGCACATTTTAATTATCGTTCATCTCTTTGGGAATTTTCATGTTGATCTTGTGTTATTTCTGAATCACGTTCGAGCAATTTTGGATGACTTCTTTTTCGTTTTTATAACTCTTTCGTTGCCTTTTAGTTATTGAATTAAAGTTATGTAATTTTAAATGAACCACCCTATGCTTGGCCAATCCCTTTATCTGGCATAGTTTGATAAAAAATCGTCCTCATGATCATCATCATCGTCATCATAATGGGAATCGAATAAGTGTTCGAAGATCGAATAAGATCGAATTAACTTATTTAATAATGATATTTTCACATGAGAACGAAATTTCGCGAATTTATATCAAGCGTAATGCTAATATAAGTAATATTCTGTCCTGGTCGATGTTCTGCTAGATCTCTACTAGACTCTGCTAGACTCTGCTAGATCGAGTAGCATTCCTGTGAAGCGTCGAGAGGGCTTAAAGTTTGTCGTCAAGCAGGCAACTGACCAGCTGTCTGTCAGAAGATGGAACCGTCGTCCAAGTAGGTAATGTTGAAACTTCACTGTAATGGCCCAATGCACGGCCAAAGCTTCCCAAAGGTTGCTGTGCAGTTTACGCTCAGTTTCTGTGAGCAATCGGCTGGCATACTCGATCACAGTCTCTTTGCCGTTTTTCTTTTGGGTGAGCACTGCCCAAAGGGCTGTAGCAGATGCGTCTGTGGTGACTGTCGTAGGTGCATCAGCGTCAAAATGGTCCGGTATTGGCGCTGATGTCAGCACAGAGCGAATAGTGTAAAAGGCCTTCTGGCACTCAGGTGTCCACTCGAACACAACAGTGCGAATGGCGGCTTGGAGAGGCGCAGCAATCTTCTAAACGTTACGTATGAAGCGTCGTGTAGAATTTGGCTGTTTGGAGCCAGTAGAGCACCAGTTTTGACGTTTTTGGCACTGGTATTCGCAGCAGTGCTTCAATTTTTGAGGGGTCTGGTTGCTTGCCTTGTTCCGAAATCAGAAATCCGAGAAACTTCACCGAAGTAACAGCAAACCTGCACCTCTTCAGGGAAACTTTGAAGCCGGCCCGCTGCAGCAGAGTCAGTCTCGTCCAGGACATCTAGGAACTCCGATAAGGTGCTGGCGAAGATGATGATATCGTCCAGTTATGTGCGTACACCTGATGTGGACTGTCGAGGCTTTAGCTGAGAAAAGATTTTGTGCCTCGCCTGTGCAAAGGTGGAAGGTGCGTTCTTCAACCCAAAAGGCATTCGAGTCTATTTGAAAGTGCCCTGGTGCGTGATGAATGTGGTTTTCTCTTGGTCTTCCTCTTTCACTCTGATTTGCCAGTATGCAAAACACAAATCCAAGACCGCAAACAGGGAGTTTCCAGCAAGGTCATAAGGCAAGACAAGACCATCTTAATCTTTGCCTATTTCCCCAGGGGGTATGGGCCAGCAAACAGGGAAAACGAAACGAACCAATAATTACAACCAATCGATTTCCATGTAAGATTAATCGTTCTAACTCCCAACCATACCTTTCTTTTATTTCTTATGTATTAAATATTATTATTATCACTATTATTATTATTATTATTATTATTATTATTATTATTATTATTATTTTATACCCGGTTTTCATATGATTATTTCCTTTTTTCTCCAAACACAAAACGTTTACTTTTAAACTCACACGCTCGAATTGTTAGCTCCCTTGTTATCATTATTATTTTTATACACCTAATTAAACCACCCGATTCTTGGCCAATCCACCACTGTGGGTATGTGCCACGGCCACTCAGGACAACAACAACAACAATAACAAATACAACGCTTCATGCGCCACGAGCCCGCGCGCGAGACCGTGCTTTCGAACAAGACGCATTGATTCAAAGAAGAATGTCTGCCTCTCAGCATCTCAGCTCAGCCCGGCACAGCAACGCTTCGCCCCACGTTGAGACTGCCTGGGACAAGGCGAAGACGTCACGCAGAGGCGCAAGGGGCCCCTGTTCGTCCCGGCTGCGCGGAGGAGCCCAGCTGGCGTACTTCTCGCAGGCTGCATCGATCTCGCCAGTCTACTGTCTCTCGGCAGCGTCTGTGGAAGTCCATAGCTGCGCCTATACCGCCACTGCCACCATCACGGGCAGTCCGGGGGTTCTTATGGCTGCATGCTGCGCGCTCCCGTCTTCGAACTGGTCAGCCCTCCGGACGCCGCGAACGCCCCACAGAGACCTCTGTCGTGATTACGCCACCACGAGGACCACCGCAAGCGGTGCACGATTTTATAGCTGCGTCCAGCGAGCTTCCTTCCTGGAGCTGGCCAGTCCTCTCGACTATAGATGCACGCCAGGAAGGCATCGCCTACGACTATGCCACCACACAGACCAACGCGTGCAGTACGGGGCTTCTGGCGGCTGCATCCTGGGGTCTGCCATTCTGGAGCTGGCCAGCCCTCCCGACACCCGAAGTGCGCCAGGAAGGCCTCGGGTGCGACTACACCGCCGAAATGGTCGCCGCGAGCAGTCCGGGGCTTCTGACGGCTGCATCCTGGGATCTGCCGTCCCGCAACTGGCCAGTCCTCCCGACACCAGAAGCACGCCAGGAAGGCCTCGGCTGCGAATACTCCGCCAGAAAGACCACCACGAGCAGTCCGGGGCTTCTGACGGCTGCATCCCGGGATCTGCCATCCTGGAGCTGGCCAGCCCTCCCGACACTGGAAGTGCGCCAGGAAGCCCTCGGTTACGACTACGCCACCGCAAAGACCACCGCGAGCCGTCCGAGGCTTCTGACGGCTGCGTCATGAGATCTGTCGCCCTGGAACTGGCCAGCCCTGACGACACCGGAAGCGCGCCAGGAAGGCCTCGGTTGCGAATACGCCACCGGGAAGATCACCGCGTGCAGTTCGGGGCTGCTGACGGCTGCATCCTGGGATCTGCCGTCCTGGAGCTGGCCAGCCCTCCCGACACCGGTAGTGTGCCAGGAGGTCCTCGGGTGCGACTACACCACCGGAAAGGCCGCCGCGAGCAGTCCAGGGCTTCTGACGGCTGCATCCTGGGATCTGCCGTCCTGGAGCTGGCCAGCCCTCCCAACGCTCGAAGCGTGCCAGGACGGCCTCGGCTTCGACTAGGCCGCGGCACAGACCATCGTGAGCAGTCCGGGCCTCCTGACGGCTGCATCCTGGGATCTGCCGTCCCGCAACTGGCCAGTCTTCCCGACACCGGAAGCGCTCCAGGAAGGCCTCGGTTGCGAATACGCCACCGGGAAGATCACCGCGTGCAGTTCGGGGCTGCTGACGGCTGCATCCTGGGATGTGCCGTCCTGGAACTGGCCAGCCCTCCGGACACCGGAAGTGCGCCAGGGGGGCCTCGGGTGCGACTACACCACCGGGAAGGCCGCCGCGAGCAGTCCAGGGCTTCTGACGGCTGCATCCTGGGATCTGCCGTCCTGGAGCTGGCCAGCCCTCCTGGCACCGGAAGTGCGCCAGGAAGACCTCGGCTGCGAATACTCCGCCAGAAAGACCACCACGAGCAGTCCGGGGCTTCTGACGGCTGTATCCTGGGATCTGCCGTCCTGGAGCTGGCCAGCCCTCCCGATACTGGAAGTGCGCCAGGAGACCCTCGGTTACAACTACGCCGCCGCAAAGACCACCGCGAGCCGTCCGGGGCTTCTGACGGCTGCGTCATGAGATCTGTCGCCCTGGAACTGGCCAGGCCTCCCGACACCGAAAGCGCGCCAGGAAGGCCTCGGTTGCGAATACGCCACCGGGGAGATCACCGCGTGCAGTCCAGGGCTGCTGACGGCTGCATCCTGGGATCTGCCGTCCTGGAACTAGCCTGTCCTCCCGATACCGGAAGCGAGCCAGGAAGGCCTCGGCTGCGAATACTCCGCCAGAAAGATACCGCGTGCAGTCCGGGTCCTCTGACGGCTGCATCCTGGGATGTGCCGTCCTGGAACTGGCCAGTCCTCCTGACACAGGAAGCGCGCCAGGAAGGCTTCGGCTTCGACTGCGCCGCGGCAAAGACCACCGCGTGCAGTCAGGGGTTTCTGACGGCTGCATCCTGGGATGTGCCGTCCTGGAACTGGCCAGCCTTCCCGACACCGGAAGCGGGCCAACAATGCTGCGGCTTCGACTACGCCGACGGTAAGACCGCCGCGTGCAGTCCGCAGCTTCTGTCTTTGGAACTGGCCAGCCCTCCCGGCACCGGAACGGCGCCAAGAATTCCTCGGTAGTGACTACACCGTTGGAAATACCACCGCGTGCACTCCGGGGCTTTTCACAGCTGCATCTTGGGAACTTCGGTCTTTGAAGTGGCCAGTCGTCCGGACGCCGGGAGCACCCCACGATGCCCTCGACTGCGACTACGTCGCCGCAACGACCCCCGCTTGCAGTCCGCGGAATCTGACGGCTGCAACCTGGAAGGTCCCGGGTGCTGCCAGAAACCGCGATGCAGCCGCATGCCGCGGCTACATGTGGTCTATGGCGAACATGAAAGACGTTCATGCCTTCTGACTACGCGGTGCTCGCTCTTCACGATCGCCTAAGTCTGTAAACAAGGAGACGCAAGCTACGCCGTGGTGGCCCAGTAAGATACGACACCACGGCCACGCATCATGCTTTCGAGCACCATAGCCGTGCAGCGCCGCAAGGCTAAAACTGCGGCTACACCGACGCTATTATGGAATATATAAATAGAGGTTGTTTATACGACCCAGGCCGCCTTGTCCGACTTACTTCCTAGTGTTAGGATATCGGTGTCCCAATGCCCAGAGATGCTCCAGGGCTGGTGCTTTGCCTGGTTACAGGCGAGAGAAAAGCCCAGAGGGACCAGAAAATAAATTTGTTGGCCATTCTTTACACGTTGAAGGGAGGAGGTGGGGACTTACTATGCTGGTATAAATACATCTCTCTCTCTCTCTCACTCTCCCAGTTGAAAAACACAACAGGAAATTTTAAGAGTCTGTCGTATTTTGGGACGTTGTTTCTGTAGTTCTGTTGCCTGTAGTTCTGTTGCCTGTAGTTCTGTTGCCTGTAGTTCTGTTGCCTGTAGTTCTGTTGCCTGTAGTTCTGATGTCTGTAGTTCTGATGTCTGTAGTTCTGTTGTCTATAGTGTGACGTCCTGTAGTAGAAAGTTGTGTAGTTCTTGATCAATATTTAATAAAAAATTGACAGAGACGTCCGTAAGGTTATGTAAATTTGTTAGTACAAAAAAGAAAAACATAAAAGTAAAAAAAAAACGTCGCCTAGGATTCGAACATGTGACCTCACGATTCCGAGCCCGGCATCTTACCACTGCACCACCCCTGACATGCTTTTTGAGTGTACGTTTTGGCCATGTGAACAGTACGACGTGCCGATGCGCTGATGTTTACATTTGCATGTTGAGAGCCAAGATCCGCTATCACTCCACCGCGTCAAGTGCCGCACCTCTAGAAGAGCAAGTGTTCGTACCATCGACAGGTACATCTTGCAGTGCTAGAACATCGATTTTGATGTACGATATCCTTATTAAATAAGAAATTCAGAAATAGACAACGTTGACTTTTAGGGTTAGTACTGCTAGTTTCGACAGTTGTCTCTCGTTCTTTACACTTTTGAGCGCGCATATAATTCGTGTGTTCAATGCAAAATAGCTACATGAACATTCGTGGATGAGAGTTCTTTCTGACAGCATACTGGCTTCTCACGGCAGCACTGTACCAGATAAATGAGACCCGAGCGAGACAGCTTTTCACGCAACTTTGTGGAACAACCCAAATCTTTTCCGCTTCGCATAAGCTTGTGAAATATTCCTGGGAAATTAACGAATGTGTCAGTGTAACAGCACTTGTAAGTCCACAGGCCTGTGTGCCACATCTTACGAAAAAAAACGGATACGCAGCCATTCCCGCAGATGGTATGATTTTGATCAGCGGCCGATTTTGAGGAGGCCGGTAGGGCGTTGCTGGTGCCGCGTCGTCACGGCACAATTATAACTATTCGCCACGTCGATTTTATTACCGGTGTCGGTGCCATCAGCATTGCCGGCTTCAGAGAAGCGCGATTGAATACCGCGCAAGAGAAAAGTACAGTGTACACCACCGATGCGAAAAATTGGAGGACGCTTAAGCTTCGCCTTCAAGAGTGGGACGCGACAGCGTTCCCGTCGACCCGCCAAGGGGTATAAGACAATGCGCTACGGCACAGCGATCACTTACGATGCGCCCCGCATCGGACTTAGCGCCCACCTATCACGCGGTGAGCGTCGAGCAACGCAGCGTTCGCCGCGGCAACGAAACGTGCGCCTGAGCGAAAGAAACGAACCAAAGAACTCGGTGTCTCGGAGGGGAAACGATCTACGCCAGCCAAACGTCGTGATCGGCACGGGCAGAGAGATAGATAGTAATCTAAACCGGGAGCACGGCGAAGCGTCGTCAGGGGAGAGGGAGTCCCGCGACGCGCCTGGCAGCGGTCCCAATGCGCGCGCGGCGCGCCTCCTGTCGGGGCAGCGCCGTACATTGAGAGGAGGGGGTCTTCTGTGTTTGCCGCAAGATGGCTCTGCGTGTGCGGAAAGCGCAGAAGAAATGCAGCGGAAACGCACTTCGCAACTCGTGTAATTGTGACTTCTGTACGTTACATGTTCATAATTACCGATATACACCGCAGTATAACTTTCCACGGCTCGTTTCGAAGGCAACACCGCATTCACTAGAGGCGCGTTTGCACCGCTTGGAAGCATCGAACTCGTGGCTGAGTGGTAGCGTCTCCGTCTCACACTCCGGAGACCTGGGTTCGATTCCCACCGGGCCAATCTTGGAAGTTGCTTTTTATTTATGAAGTGCCTGCCGTGATTTATCGCTCACGGTCAACGCCGCCGACGCCGACGCCGACACCGACGCCGACGACACCGGCTTTTCTGCGACACGAGCTCCTTAACGCTATCGCGTTAAAACATACAATTTTAAAGGACCGCGACGGAAAGCGCTTCTGTTGCGACTTCGGAACTCTTGGCCGTCGCGACCGAATGTTTCTGCTGCGACGTCAGAATTGGTGTCGTAACGTCGGAGTCGCTGTCAGGATATAAAGCTGTTGTTCCGACTTCAGAACTCTTGTTGTCGCGACAGAATGCTTCTGTTGCGAAATCAGAATTTCTGTCGTAATGTCAGAAATGTCTCCCAATTAAGAAATGTCAACAACTTCTACCGTACAACAGAATTTCTGTAGTTGCGACAGGAATTCCTTTTGTCCTTTTCAAACGGGCACTACATAAGCTTGTCGCATCACACAATTTCAGTGCACTTCTGTTGTCATCATTGGGTACATGTTGCGGCGATAGGTTTCCGTTGTGGAACAGTTCTCTGTAGTACAACAGAAGTTTGTCCATTACTTCAGGAACACTTCTGTTATGACAACTGGGGGCCTGTTGCAATGATAGGCTTCTGTCGTACAACATTTTTCTGTAGTACAACAGAAGTTGGTCGCATTACTTCAGGAACACTTCTGTTGTGACAATTGGGGGCCTGTTGCCACAATAGGTTTCTGTAGTATTTCAACAGCTCTCTGTAGCACTACAGAAGTTTTTCGGGTTACGTCAGGAACATTTCTGTTGGGACAACAGGGTGCCTGTAGTGATGACAATTTTTTCTGTAGTACTACAAAAATCTGTTGTAGAGCTTCAGCTTTCTGTTGTAACAACAGACATACGACAGACTGTACTTCTGTAGTAGCAACAACAAATGTCTGTTGTACATCAGAAAAGTCTGTCGCTCCATCAGGAATCTGTAGTTACTACAGAAAAATCCTGTTGTACAACAGAAATTTCTGTAGTACTGAACACAACCTCTGTTGTCATTTTCAACTGGGAGATTCAGACTTTTGGAAGTTTGGTGAAGATTCTCGAATGTTAAATGCAGAAAGTGGAAGACTAAGTTTTGGAAACAAAACGTGGCTTCGTAACCGTTCTGTCACCGTGTGTTCTGCCGTTGATTCTCGCTATAAAGAAAAATACGTTCTCGAGGCTCTGTTTCAATACCTTCAGAGTTGCATTACCGTCCCCAATTATCCTTTCTAGCGAGACTTCGACCTGGGCTTCAGACATAGGGATTTTTTTCTTGCAACGTTGTATTTCATTTGCATAACAATACGATTACTGCGCAAATTTTAAATTATCGTTCATCTCTTTGGGAATTCTCATGTTGATTTTGTGCTATTTCTGAACCACGTTCGAGCAATTGTGGATGACTTCTCTTCTTTTTCGTTTCTTTGACTCTTGCGTTGCCTTTTAGTTATTCAATTAAAGTTATGTAATTTTAAATGAGCCACCCTATGCTTTGCCAATCCCTTTATCTGGCATAGTTTGATAAATAATCGTCCTCATGATCATCATCATCGTCATTATAATGGGAATCGAATAAGTGTTCGAAGATCGAATAAGATCGAATTAACTTATTTAATAATGATATTTTCACATGAGAACGAAATTTCGAGAATTTATATCAAGCGTAATGCTAATATAAGTAATATTCTGTAACACCCGTAATAAAGAATACGTGTGTTTTTTATGTTCTAAGCAGATATACGCGTCAAGCATTGTTAACAGGATGTAATGGTAGAAATTAAAAGCGCAGTGAGAGTTTATCGTTATGTACACCAAATCCACAAGGTGTTTCCACGACAAAAGGCCCAAATCCATGAAGAGCAACATTCTTAAACATCTGGTAAATAGTTCCCTCTAGCAAATTATATACTTGGAACCTCCACTGTGTTTTTTTTTCACGTTATCGTTTTGACAGTACGACGGCCACATTGATGGCCTCAGATAGTCAGCAGCTATGCATTCTGCACCTCTTGAAATTGGTTTAGGTCGCAGTCATCGGTTAAAAAGACTGCAGTCCTTGAATGACTTCAAGAGCATCACGTTGGAACAAGAGCGAAAAATTGAGACGTGCACAGAGCAGACAACAGAAGTGCTTGCGTTGTCTTGCCTCCTCTGTCCCTGTCTCAAGTTTGATATATTGTTCCGACATGATGTGCCAAGAAGCCACAGGTGGCCTTGTAAAACATCTTGTCAATATACTTTTCGATAGGTGCGTGAGAACTCCCTTGTATTACAGTTTCATGCGACTCCTTAACAGGTGAAAGCGTTCAACTGGTGACGTAAAGTGCGGCACATGTCATTCTTCAAAAAGTGTGTTCATAGGTATAGAGTCCAAAGCCTTTATAACAAAGTCCATGGGGCCTCTGAAATTATTCGGTATACAGATCACTTAGTTATAAAAGGTGCGCACCGCACAGCTAACCCTAGAACCGGGACGGAAATATTCCTTCGTAATACAGGTCACTATGTTGTGAGGCATTCGTTGTAAAGGAGCTCCACTGTAGTGAATGTCGGGTTTTCTTGTTCTTGTTCCCTAGTGAAATGGTGCAACACACTCTGGGGGATCGGCCATGAATCGGGTGGTGAAGGAACTGTTAGGAATTATAAAAAAGTCAATTAGGGTGAAATGAAGTAAGTACCTTGCAGATGGGAATGAAAGTGTATACTGTTACAGATATGAAAAATAAATTATCTAGGTAACTTGAGAATTTTGTGAGTATAGTGAGTATTTACAAGAATTCTATCTAGCATGCAATTCGCTTTGTCTCTAGCAGAAATGTGTAGAGGGCTTCATAAACGTTCCTGTGGCTGTAACATATTGTACAGTAGCGCTAAAGGAAAGAATTACAGAAAGAGTCAAATTCAGTCCAAGCTTTTAGAAGGGTTCTTCTATAAATGTTTTCCGTTGAATAATAAAATGGTGGCATGTTTGGTTTTGCTTCACTCTATTTGTTTTCCAGAACGCCGACTTCGGCGGAATCCTATTGTGACAGTTTCTGTACTGTCATTACTTCTTTTATTTCTTGCTTCTTTTACTCCCGTAACAATATTTTTAGAGTTGATAACGGTTGTAATCCGGGCCCCATATGTAACTCGATTACACTGTATATTTATTACCGTAAATGAGAATGCTGATATTTTCGTATAATTTTTCTGTGTTTCAAAATATATAGTACTGAATTTCTCATCTCACTTCCATTTACTTTGGTCTTGATCTTGTTTTTGTGTTTTTTCCTTATTGCGCACGAAATTAGACCATTACTAATGAATTCAATTAAAGTTAATTTTCCAAGTGCAGGTAGTTTTCGCTGTTGGTCGAAACACTCGTCGACTTTGACTTCACGTTTCTTTCGTTTCTTTTGAGTTGACTTGGTGTGCGCCCTATGTCTACACCGCAGTTACAGGCCTCGTCCGCGTTTCATATCAGCGCACCCCGATCCACACATTCACATTCTAACAGGCTGCAACGCTTTTTGCAGAGTAGCTCCATCATCGGCTCGCTTTTAACACACATCCATATCGAAAAATCCCCATGCCCCTTAACTCCCATATACAATAATCCGATATGAAAGACATACTATCCCATACAAAAACCCGTTTTTCCTATATGTCATATGATGTTGTTGGATATAGGAGTTATGGGGAATACGAATTTTTTTTTTTTAGTAGGGATGTCGCGCTGAATGTCTGAATGGCCTCAAGCGCTGCCTGGAACGGCCGCCTCTGATGTGACGACCAGAACGTAGAGCGCCGTCTCGCGATGGCGCTGACGTGACCCCAAATGACATCCAGCTGCTGTGTTTTCAATCACGTACTAATTGCGTGCAATTTTTTCCGACTGGCAAACAAACCTCACGAAAAATGAAAAACACCACTTGTCTGCGCTCCTACCCGCTTCATAAAGCAGCGCCCTCAAATAAGCTGATTGAAAGCAACTGCATTGCCTGTCGCAAACACGAAGAGACAGCGCATTACCTTGATAATGGTATGGAAGGAGCACCAACAGCAGGTTTCGCGGCTTTGCAGCTATTCCTTCCTCTATACGTCGCACTTATTATCCGTCTCTCAAGGTCGACTGATCACATCGATAACAAAAGCCCCTTGACAACGCGGCCGAAGCGCCGCTCTGACCACGCACGAAACGCGAAAAGCAATGTAATAGGCTTAGCACGTTTCAATATCCCGGCTTTGCTCGCACCGCATAGACAGAGTGAGCGCGTAGCTATATTTCGTGCCATAAACTTCCTTCGGACAAAATCCAAATTAAAGTGACGTATTTAGTCTTCGTGAGAGTGCATACGTGCAGCAAAAACAGGTTCGTGGTATAATATAACAGCGAAATGAACAGACCGGGAAGCGACCCACGTGTTGGAAAAAGCAGAACCGACGCGTTCACGAAAGTAAGTAACCACTTCTAAATCAGCCGAAATGGCAATCGGGACGCCTGGACAAAAAAAACAACAACAAAAACATCCGATTTCAGTGTGCCCTTACTATCTATGAATTCATAATCGCCGTTGAACACCAGCTGCTTCGTATTCGAATAAGTCTCCTTCTGCAGCTACGCAGTACTGAGTCCGCTTTGTCAATCTTCAGTGGCTTTCTTGATGACCGACGCCAGAATTATACGGCAGACATGTAGCTGTTATCCTGGCCTTGAATTAATCTGACGTCCATCTAGATCATGTAAGCACGATCTTTTACATAACCCCAAAGAAAGAAATCGAATGGAGAGAGGTCAGGTGACCTAACCGGCCAATTTACAGGCCCGTGCCTTCGAATCTGTTGCGCATGAAAAGTCGCATCGAGCCAGTTTCGTGCTCGTCTGCTGCTGTGTGCAGGTGCTAGATCTTGCTGATGCCACAGAAGTGCAAGACGTGACAGCGGGACTTCGCTGAGAAACTTCTCCACCACTCCTTCAAGGATTTCGTCCACGTAACGCTGTCCAGTCAGTGTGTGATCGAAGAAGATGGGAGCGATTATAGCACCGGCGTAAATTCCGAAACACACATTGAACGACCATTCGCACTGGTGCCGACTGTGCTTTACCCAGTGTCCATTTTAGTCGCTCCAATAGTGTGCATTATGCAAATTTACCTGTGCGTTTCTGTGAACATTGACTTCATCTGTGCACATGATGTTGCTCATGGCGGACAAAATGTCTGAGACTACCCACTTCTGTGAGACGATCAAACGCTTAGCGTCCGCATCGTCGAGCTGTAAGGTGAATGTGAAGATATTTAAATAAATAGAAAACAAGTTGGCTCACAGGAGGCTCAAAACCGTAAATAGTTGAGGAATTGTTACCATGTGCCATGCGCAGTAGCGCTATTAGCTCTAATGAAGCGCTAAGAATAATTACAAATACATGTGTGCAAGTCGTCCTGCCACCTGCTAGCCGCCTTCAGGGTTAGCTCAGATGGCAGAGCAGCTGCCCCGTAAAGGTGGTGGTCCCGGGTTCGAGTCCCGGACTAAGACGGATTTTTCTTTACTTGCGAATGGTTCTTTCTGAAAAATCCATATGACTTTCCTTGGTAGTCTCCACACTTCATTAGAAATGAATGTTCTCTATTCATCTCTCTCCTTTGCAGTCTCGCGCTACATTCGGGTGGATGCCCAAATTTTTCCTTTCATGATGCTTCTTTCCTCTTGCGGGATTCCGCAGAACTGCTTTGCCATAGACCCTGATATTACACATGATACTGTATATATATATATATATATATATATATATATATATATATATATATATATATATATATATTGGTGTCAGTGTTTGTTGGCTTCCTATGATATGGTTAACAAAAATTGGACCCTTCGGTTAATGCGCTTTCTTCTCGTTTATTACATAAGGAGGGTCTCGAATCCGGCAACATTGATGACTTCAGGCAGCATGCGTGGGTTTGCCTTCACCCAAAAAGATCACGTACTCGTGACGCCTGCGGCAGAAAGAACGTTCAACATCTGCCGCCAAGGTTTGTGAGTGGTACCGCTGGCTAACACTCCCAGGGTTCTAGTAGGAAATAAATACCCATGAAAGTGGCTGGCGAAACGGCGCCGCGGTAGCTCAATTGGTAGCATCGCGCGCGTAATACGAAGACGTGGGCTCGTTCCCTACCGGCGGCAAGTTGTTTTTTCATCCGCTTTCGTTTCCATTTGTTTATCATTTGTTTAAATCGCTTAGTAAGTACAAGTAATTTTCCCATTGTTGCCCTTGGTGTCAATCTTTGTTGGCTTCCTATGATAGGCTTAATGAAAATCGGGCCCCTCAGTTAACCCTCTTTCTTCACGTGTATATGCGTTGGTCGCATATTGTTGGTTGGATACGCGTAAAAACAAGTATAGTTCTGTTTCACTACAGAACCAAATGAGGCGGGCCTAGAAGTTATGACGTTTGTGAGAGGCATAACAAGTTTTGAATCAACTTGTGGAAATTATATTGGATGTCAACGCAAAGGAGTATGGCTTTACGAATACGCGCCGAAGCCTTCGCATTTAGGCAAGAAACATTTTAAAATTTATTTGTCAAGAGAGACGAAAAGGGTGTCGGCGATACGTGTATAAACAGGGTGACACCTTCAATACAAAATCATCATCATCATCCTATTTTATGTCCACTGCAGTACGGAGGCCTCCCCCCACTATCTCCAATTACCCCTGTCCGGCACCAACTGATTCCAACTAGCACCCGCAAATTTCCTAATTTCATCGCTCCGCCTAGTCTTCTGTCGTCCTCCATTGCGTTTTCCTTCTCTTAGTACCCATTCTGTAACCATAATGGTCCACCGGTTATCTAACCCACGTATTACATGACCTGCCCAGCTGCATTTTTTTCTCTTAATGCAAATGAGAATAACGGGTATACCCGTTTGCTCTCTGATCCAAACCGCTCTCTTTCTGTCTCTTAACGCGATGCCAAGCATTCTTTGTTCAAATTAGTCTTTGCGCAGTCCTTAACTTGTTCTAAAGCTACTTTGTCAGTTTCCAGGTTTCTGCCCCATATACCAGCACCGGTAAAATGCACTGATTGTATACCTTCCTTTTCAATGATAATGGTAAGCTTCCAGAAGGAAGCTGAAAATGTCTGGCGTATGCACTCGAACCCATATTTATTCTTCTGTGAATTTCCTTCTCATGATCAGCGTTCCCTGTGAGCAATTAACATAACGTATTCCTTCACAGACTCTAGAGGTTGACTGTCGATCCTGAACTCTTGGTGCGTTGCCCGGCTATTTATCATTATCTTTGTCTCTTTGCATATTAATCTTCAACCACACTCTTACACTCTCTCTGTTAAGGTCCTCAATCATTTGCTTTAACTCGTCTCCGGTGCTGCTGAACAGGAAAAGGTAATCGGAACCGAAGCTTGCTGAGATATTCGCCGTTGATCCTTACTCCTAAGCCTTCCCATTAATAGCTTGAATACTTCTTCCAAGCACGCAGCGAATAGCATTGAAGAGATTGTGTCTCCTTGCCTGATCCCTTTATTTATAGGTATCTTCCTACTTTTCTTGTGTAGAATTAAGGCAGCTGTGTAATCTCTGTAGATATTTTCCACGATATTTATTTAAGCGGCCTGTACTCCTTAATTACGTAATGCCTCTATCACTGCTGGTATCTCTACTGAATCCAATGCCTTTTCGTAATCTATGAAAGCCATTTAGAGAAGCTGATTGTACTCTGCGGATTTCTCGATTACCTCAATAATGACTAGGATAGGTGAAGATAAAAGTATAGCAGCAAATGAGGTGCAGGCATTTAAATGAAATGACCGATCCTCTTGCCTTAGAGTCCTTCAATGTCCTTTCATTTGTTAGTTTGCCGACTTCGGTTCACAATGCGCACGCAGTGTTATCTGTTTCTTACTCTCAGCATCTCCATTTCCCCTTGAGTAATCAATGGTCTCCCACACGTCAATAGTGTTTTATATTTACATGACTGCGACGCCCCATTTCCTCTGTTAAATTATTTGAAAAGGCGTGGACTGATGCAGTCTCCCTGTATGTCATTTTCGCAACGGTCCTGGCATTACTGAACATTTCATTGCCCCGTAAATTTGTGATGCACAGAAAAGGAATTATCTAAACCTCGTCTTTAATTAAAATTTTTTAACTTCAATTTCCTCACTTTACTAGTAATCCTTGCTATCTTGTGGGCCGTGCTGGCTTAGCGGCTGTGGTGTAACACGGCTAAGTACAAGGTCGCGTGATAAAATTGCCGACCGTGGCGGCCACATTTCGATGGGGGAGGAATGGGAAAACGCCCTTGTCACAAGCAATGAGTGCACATTAAAGATCTCCAGGTGGTCAGAATTAATCCGCACTCCCCTACTACGGCGTACCTCATAATCAGATCGTTGTCTTGGCGCGCAAAACCAGATAATTTTTATTTCATTTGATATATACGTCGGCACCACGTGGTCGCCTACTCAAAGAAGAATAATGCCGTGTAGCGAATATCTCAGCCAATCGAATTAGCGTGCACACGTCTGGAATCTACGGATTCCGCCACGGGAGTACCGTCACAAGATCCGTGATGCAGTCACACGGCTGCTGACCACAAAGTCGGCAGCGGTGCTTTTTTTTCCCGGTGAAGAAACATACCGCATCAGGTATTCACACCGGCACTCTGCTATTCAAACAACCTTCACGCGACGCAGCAAGATACGCCGTCTACCCAGCCACCAGGCTACCGAGTCGCCAGCGGCATAGCTGCGCTTGTTCGCCGATGAACTTCATCGCGTCGAGGCGAAACAGCAATGAGCTAAGAAAAGTTCAGCAGAACCCATTTCGCGATTATGTCGACGGAAATGCGTTTATCCGCCATGGTTGCTCGTGGCTATGGTGTTAGGCTGCTGAGCACGGTGTCGTGGGATCGAACCCCGGCCACGGCGGCCGCATTTCGGTGGGGGCGAAATGCGAAAACACCCGTGTACTTAGATTTAGGTGCACGTTAAAGAACCCCAGGTGGTCGAAATTTCCGGAGTCCTCCACTACGGCGTGCCTCATAATCAGAAAGTGGTTTTGGCACGTAAAACCCCATAATTTTTTAAATGCGTTTACCATCGAAGCAATATATGGACACAAAGTATTGCCACCGTCGTAATGCGCTGTGTATGAGGCGTGCACTGCAGCAGGACTCGTCGTGCTTCAGTTCAAACTTCTTCATGGGATACTTACCTGCTCCGAAATCCCCAATTGTATCGTATTTCGTATTCCGTCGAAGATCACCACAGTAGATAGACCTTTCCATGTTCCTGCCTGTCATCACCACTCAAGCATCCACGGAAGTGAGACTTTGTAACGCTTATTTTTTATCATCTCGATATTTTGACAACTTGCTGGCATTGTTCATCTCCGAGCTTTGCGTGGTTGTTTCGTTAGTTTTGCACATTGTCCAACTGCCTTGCTCTCTCTCTGTCTCTGCGGGAAGGGGGGGGGGGGGGGGGTAGGTGGGATCAGGCGAACGAAGCTCGAAACCAACCGTTGGGTCAACTTAGGACTCTGAGTATGTGGCCAATGTGGTATGTAGTCTTAACGAACCTCTTTCGCGCCACTATGGGTTACTGTAGTTGCGGGACTGGGTAGCTGCCGCTGTTCGAAGAAATTATTTGACGCCCACTTGGAGCAGTGGGTATATGTTGCACTTCCTCTACCTTTCGGGATCCCAGAAAACTGATTAGCAATATTGGGATGTATTAGGTATTCGAATCGTTTCTTGCACTTTTTCACGTTCATTAAATTCGCTTCCGGTACTGTTAGATTCGTATTCGGTTCGGTCTCAAAAGCTGCTATTAGCACACTCCTAATGAAGAGTGTGCTATAAAATGACCTACTCTATTCCACAAAGAGCACATATGACAATGTAGGTGCGAATTGTTTTTATTTCGCATCATTATTTATCCACAAGATATAAACTGCTATTTTCGAAAACAATTCGAGGGGTCTCTCAACATACACGTAACTGAACTTGCAAGAATTGTACAAAAATATGTTGCATGCATAAGCGAAAAGATGTACAGACTGCATGTATTTACTCTTATTGTAATTCTCGTCAATTTTGTAGGTGGATGGATTCTGATGTTTTACGTGCCATAACCACGATTTGATTAAGAGGCACGCCGTAGTGGGGAAGTCCGGGTTAATTTTTACGACCAGGGGACCTTAACGTGCCCGCATTGCATGGGACACGGGCGGTTTTGCATTCCGCCCCCACCGAAATGCGGCCGCCGCTGCCGCGATTTGATCCCGCGACCTCGTGCTCAGCAGCGCAAGATCATAGCCGCTAAGCCACCTGGGCGGGCGCGGTGATTTTGGTTAGGTGCATTTGCTTCAATACAGTTAAATTAATACGTCGGTCTGTACTCCACGCAAAGTAGCGCAAGCAGCTCGCCAAGTGGCTCGAATCTCCATTACTCCTCGCCGACACTCGTTTCTCTCCCTCTCCTGAGGTGCCCTCCATGCACACTCGGTTCTTCCCATCTCTGCGTGAATTCACACGCGTGCTCCCACTGAAGCTGCATCACTCTCTACAATAGCTACTACCAGCTGCTCGTATAGCTTGAAGCACTGTCTTGGGACGCCCCTAATACGACTTGCGCAGTCCCGTGTCCCGCTGCAAAAAAAAAGAAAAAAAAGAAAAAAAAGAGACAAGGGTGCAGTGTTGTCCATTCAAAGAATGTGACAAAGGGAGCGTGCACGAATGGACAGCCTGTATTTACACATTTTACAAGAGCGTCGGTGAAGCCGGCACCTGGATGCCGTGACGTCTTGTGGCCGTTGGGCTCACGCAACGCGATGCGCAGCGGTGGCGTCGAATTCAGCCGATTTGCAACCAGGCTTCTGGAGCCTGGTTGGTTACGCATTAGCGTGTGCGCCAACTGCGACCGCCGCGTCGGCCGTGGCCACGGGACTGGCCCAGTTGGCCAAGGCGACGTTGTCGCGGCAGCGCGGCGAGCGCACTCATGGCTCCGGGGCCATGCCGTAGGCCGGTCCGCACGGAAGGCCCCAGAATGTAGCCGTTGGGTCCCGCGAACCCCACGGTAGGTAGGCCCCTGGATGCATCCGTCGGAACCCACATACCGCACGGGAGAACGGGAGCCATCGGAACCCAGAGACCACTCGGGAGGCCCCACGGTGCAGGCGTCGGAACCCACGGATAGCATGGGAGGCCCCAGTGTACAGCAGTTGGAACCCACAGACCGCACGGGGGGCCCCAGGATGCAGCAGTCGGAACGAACGGACCACTCCCGGCTGTGATTGAGGCGGCGTACTCGTAGTCGAGTGCTTCCTGGTCCACTTCCGGCGTGCGGAGCACTCGCCAGCTCCAGGCCATCTGTAGCGAAAGCGCCGGTCCTCCTTGACGAACTGGCGATCGGCAAGGCATTCCGTCGCCTACGCGCGACGTCCTTGCCTCGTCGCTGTCTGTGTTGAGCCGAGGCGACACGCTGGTGTTCCGCGTCGAGATTGGACGTTGACCTGTCGTTGACATGCTAGCTCTCTTGTGGTTCTGGTTCCACAGCGGCTTCGAACGCGCGTTCTCGTACGCTGGTTCGCAGTGCATGACGAGATGATGATGATGATTTTTTTGTTTATTATGTGCTTATTTAATTATTTACCCTCAGGGCCTTTGGGGCATTACAGGGGATGAGTACATGGTTGAACAAGAACAGAATCTAAAGTTGCGGATGAAATCAAGAAAAAAAGAAACAACAAAGAACAAAAGAAAAAAACAAGAAAAAAACACCCAACGGGGAATTAGAGAAGAAGCGGACAATACATATAAAATAAATAAGGCGAAACTAAGAAATACAAGGAAATACAGGTCTGAAGAATAAAAAGAGAAGAGGAATCGTACAGGATTGATTGAAGGTGGGTGAAATAAAACTCGAAATTTGCATGCGAGACTTTCAGAGATGGGAAGAAGGGTAATATAAATTATCGCGCCACTATTTTTCTGCTACCGATCAAATTGCATAAGGCAAGACAAACATCCCTCTTGATGAAGCCCAGAGCTCAGACGGTGAAGTGCTTGCTTGCTTGCTTGCTTGCTTGCTTGCTTGCTTGCTTGCTTGCTTGCTTGCTTGCTTGCTCGCTTCTTACGTATACCATGGCGCTTACCCACTATAGGGGATTGGCCAGGAAGCCTGCCCTATCCTTTGCAACCCTGGTTGGTACTGACATCTAGGATTGAAAACTGGGATGAACGCTACCAATGTAAGAGAATGTCTGTTTTTGTCTAACGTACGAACTGATCAATTTTGACAACATACGGTTATTTGACGTGCACATATATTCAAGTAGACTAGAGTTCTTGTATTTCGTCGGTATGAGCGTGAGGCTGCTTTAGGTGCGAGTAGAACCCCTCATTCATGCTCAGCAGCAAGACGCCGTAGCGCGTAGCGTCTCCAGTTCCTCGTACCTACTCCTTCATACCTCTTTCCACGTGAAGATGCATCCCTCATCCGACAAGCACAGACTCTCACTCTGCGTGATGCCATCATACAAATGTACTTTATTCATTCGATCTGCATCAAATAGTTTGCAAGCCAACACGTGGAAACTCAATTCTAGATCTACCCCTCACAACCGAACCGGAAAATATGCTTGTTCACGTCCTTGATTGTATTAGCGACCACAACGTAGTACACTGTGAATATCTTTTACAATGTAGTAAACCAGAAAAAGCAACGAAAAATATTTACGATCACTCCCGTGCAAATGTCGACGCGATTCTTACAGAGCTGTCATCTTTTTCTGTTTGGTTCTTGGAAACCATTGCTTATCGCAATACAAATGATAACTGGCTCGCTATCCGAAGAAAGCTTAGTTAACTGAAACAAATGCAAGTTCCCAAATCGAAATTACCTCATCAACACAGAGCACTTGGTTCACGTCGCAAGTGAAGAGAGCAATCAATAAAAAGAAACGTCTTTACTCTAAAGCTAAGTTGTCCGACTCGGGTGGTGATTGGCAGCTATACCAAGAACAATCGAATAAATGTAAAGCAGAAATTCAAGCTTCAAAAGACAAGTTTTTAACGGTAGGATCGTCAGAATGGTAATTAACAATCCAAAAATGTTTTGGAAAGTAATTAATCCTAAACACTCTTCTCAATCTACTATACCCGTTGTTAATAACGCTGTGCTACTCTCACCATCTGAAGCTGCCACTGAATTAAACTCGTTTTTCAGCTATGTATTCACAAACGAAAGCCCAATACCACCTGATCTTACGTTTCCTTCAATTAACTCATCTATGAATGACCTTATGATTACATTGAAGGGAATAGAATCGGCCATCGATCGACTTTCGAATAACTCAGCGCCAGGTCCAGACTGCATCTGCACAAAGATGCTTAAAATGATTAAACCTATAATATCTCCCGTGTTAGCCGCCCTTTTCCAGCAATCAATAGATGCAGAAATTGTAGCAGATGATTGGAAGATCGGTCGTATCACTCCCATTTACAAATCAGGTGCCCGATCAGAGCCCTCATACTAGAGACCTATATTCTCGACTGGTATTCTAGGTAAATTACTTGAGCATATCGTATCTTCAGCACGTATGAAATATTTATCTGAACATAACTTTTTTTCTAATAATCAGCATGGATTTCAGCAAGGACGCTCTTGTGAAACACAACTATTTGAACTTATAACTGATCTTCATCAAGCTCTTCACAATTCCATAAAAATCGATGCCATATTTATTGACTTCAAGAAAGCATTCGATAAAGTTCCCCATTCTCGCTTAATGATGAAACTTAGCCGGCTTAACATACATAATAATATTGTTAATTGGATCTCAAGTTTTTTAACCAATCTTTACCAATTTGTTTCCGTAAATGATCAGTTTTCCGCTTTAGCACAAGTTAAATCTGGGCTTCCTCAGGGCTCCGTACTTGGACCAACCTTATTCTTAATTTACATTAATGACATTAGTACAACCTGAACTCAACAGTTCGGTTATTTGCAGAGGACTGCGTTCTTTACAGGCAAATTATCACCTCTGAAGATACTAATATTTTATAGGCCGACCTAAACAAAATTTCACTTTGGCGCGAGCAATGGCAAATGGAAATTAATGTTTCTGAAACAAAAACACTGACATTTACCAGAGCCAGCACCGTTCACTTAAGTTCATATTTTATGAACAACATATGTATAGAGAATGTGTCTACATTAAAATTCTTGGGCGTTCATTTAACTTCAAACCTTACATGGAATGATCACATTGAGGAAATAATATCGAAAGCAAATAAAACACTTGGATTCATCAGGCGAAATTCTATTTAGCGAATCAGTCAACTAAATTATTAGCTTACACAGCTCTAGTTCGCTCAAAGATTGAATACGATTCCATAATATGGAATCCAAATCAGACATGCCTAATAAGCAAGCTTGAATCTTTACAAAACAAAGCAGCACGTTTCATTACTAAAACCTACTCTAGAACATTCAGCATCACGGCTATCAAAGAGGCCCCTCAATTACCCTCTCTAGAAAAACGACGACTGTTAGCACTGCTTTCCCACTTCCACAGATTGTATCATACACCGTCATCATTTACAGCATCCCATATCAAACCGCCGCAAAACATTTTCCCCCACCTCGAACATCCCTTCAAAGTGCATCCCATGTTTGCACGTACGAATCTCCTTTGACAATCACCGCTCTTTCTTGCTATTTATCTCTGGAACAAGCTGCCAAAAGAAATTGCTTCTATACATGATCATGACTCATTTATAAGTCATTTGAAGCGCAGTTTTATGTATGTTCAATAAAAAGAGAATTTTGTTAATTTTGTGCCTTTGACGCATTGCAAGTGCATCTACATGCTTTGTACCGAGTGTTTTTTTTTTCATCATGTATGCATTTATTTTGTTATTTTTTGTTTTCTTGTTGTTGTGTTCGGTGATCGTTACCACGGTGTTCTATATTGCCTTTCCCCCTAATTGTGTTTGAAATATCTTGTTGTTAACCCCCCCCCCCCCCCCTCTATGTAATGCCCGCAAGGGCATCTAGGGTACCTGAATCAAAAAATGAGCATTGACCACACCACCACATTTGTCAGATATGCGAGCAGCATTTAGGGGTGTGCCACTATTCGATGCTTTCCAATCACAAAACGAATATTGGCGTATTTACTTTCTTGAACCGAATGAAATTGCCACTAATTATAAATACGAACATTTTTCGAATAGCTTTCAGATACGTTTAATCGCCAACCGTAGGAGAAATTTTATGCAGTTGCTCATCCATAAACCTTAAGAAGTTACGTATTGGAACACGCTATTTGTCAAGCAGGGAACCAGAATATGCATGTTAAAGCGATTTCATCCTCACTGACCAACGAGTCCTGCGTAAGCTAATAAATTTCTTCTTCAATCTTAACGCTCCATTTGTGCTTTTAATAAACAATGCTTGATACGTGCAATGCATGCCCAGGAACTTGCTAATGTGAAAATATTAGGATGTGAAGATCGGTGGTGAGGACGGCAGTTCATTATTCGAAAACTATTGAAAAGTGATGCGATATTTGATTCGACTGGCTTCTGGTACTACTCGATTCCTATTCGATTGGGCCTCAAAAATTACTGTTCACGCACCCATAGGCAGCATCTGAACATCGTACACACGTACTGGTAACGTCCCCGCACTCTCTCGTAACCCAATATTATCACGCTCGCCAACACTCCACCACCCACCCTCCCCCAATCCTCCCCATTCTTGGAGTACACCTGAGCGAGCTGGGCCGCACCACCCGAAGACTTGCGCCAAACTCTGTTGCGGCTCCTGGTTTGCCCTATCCTCCACATCCAGTCAGCGATGGCACCCGTCGCCATTTCACCGCCCTTCAAAATCGAGGACGGCTTGGTCTACAGAGTCGCCATACAATAAAGTTCACTTCTTCTCCTTCTTCTTACTCTCTGCGTTGTCTGCGACATCTTAGAACTGGAAGACATATAACGTGTACAAACGAGCAACAGTTTTAAGTCCAATGGTGCCCCGAAAACAAGAGTTAATTTTTTTCTTCGCAGCCTGGGTATGTCGGCTGAAATCATGTGCTACAACGTACGTGTGCATGTTCGACCCAAGCAATTTCAAGTTGCGGAACTGTGCTAAAAGAATTTTTTTACTGTGATAGCAATCATATGGACACTCCAGGCGCATTTTTCTTGTCGGCGTCGCCGTGATGTTCTGTATAAAGTCCAAGGGCGATAACACCGTCACCGCGCGTCGTATGCTGTATGTGCGAGTGAAAGCCCGTGAGGGAAGCCGACGACCGGGGCTCAATTTGGTGCGCGCGAACAGAGAGCAAACGCGCCGTTTGCCGTCGCGCGAAAAGCCATTGGGGAATGGGAGGGAGGGGGCGTTGTGGCGGTGTAGTCGCAGTCGAGGGCTTCCTGGGCTTCTCCCGGAGTCCTCAGGACAGGCTAGTCCCAGGCCAGGTGTAGGAAATACACCGGCCCTCCTCGGCAAACCGGTCGTCGGCAAGGTGGTTCATGTTTGGAGGTTGACCTGCCGTAGGCATGCTGGCTGGCTTCTTCGATTCCTCAGGCGTTTGAGAGCATGGTGCCGTGCACTGGTTCGCGGCACGTGAAGTGCGACCGCCGCGTCGTGTCTTCGCCATCCTTTATCCTGGTCACTGCTGACATCTACGACGGCGAAGTGAGACGAACGTATGTAATGTGTGTTCTTCTGGGATATCTGAACTCTGAGCGTCCATAACGTGCTCTTGTAGCGTATAAGGTATATAAAAATCGCAGTTTCAACCGAAAGTTGAAGCGTTGATTGCGATAACTAATTATTAGACAGCGATACGAAGTAAGGGTAGTAGTTTATCGGCCGTATAAGCTTGGCAACATTCGCTTACTAACTAAATTAACAAGCTTAGTGTCAGCGCGCGCAAGCAAAGATGAACACATCACACTCCATGGCCGTGGACACTTGCTGTGAAAACACTGGCGTAAGGAAGCGCGCCAGCAGCAGCGAGCGAAGTGACAATTACGCTGTCTATCGCCTCAACGCAAACTAAGAGGCGAGAACACAGCACATGCAAAGCTACGAGCCGTCGGTCCACCTAGACCGTCCCCAAAGCAGACCTCTTTTTAGTAAAGCCCGCGAGTAGCTGCCAAAGTATAACGCGTCCCACTCCCTACCTCCACCCCACTCGATTTCGTGCGCGCGACTGAATTTGCATTTCTTCAGGTGTGTGTTTTGCCTGCGTCGACGCCGATGGCAAAAAGTACGCCTGGAGTGTCCCATAATTGCTATCGCAATAAAAAAAGGGCGCCGGCTATCGCATGTAGGAATTCACGCGCACATTTCGCGGTGGCACCACTAAATAGCGCAGCGTGTCCTTAGGGAAGCATCAACTGGACAGCAGTCGAGATAAGCAAGTAAGATATTGTCACGTGGTAGTGACGTATAAAGAACACAGTAGAAATACTGTGAAAGACGAAACTAACTTTTATTTGGTGAACCTGTGCCCACAAAAACAGGCTACACTTAAAGAACGGCGACAACGGCGAACACAGTCGGCGATCTCAAAATCTGATCCGCGGGTCAAGCGCGTCGGCTTTTATACACCAGTCCTCGAATAATCCATACTAATTGCTGGGACCCGCATGTCTTCCACAAAGTTCTACGCCATTCGCGTCACGCGATGAAATCATATAACACAAGGTTTGGTAAAAACGATAACTTTCGAGAAATGTCCGATACATGCAGGCGTGTCCTGCGCTGTGCGATAACATTTGTTAGGCAGTGAAACGTGGTCGCCCGATAAAGATATACAAGTACACGTGTCAATATAACACATTGGTGGAAAAATGCACGGAAAAGATTGATAGGGACGGATCCGTTGCATGCATAGGCAACTGCGCAATATAAATGTAGATTTTTTAGTGAAAAGAGAGGAGAGTAGGCACACGGACTAAGAAAAATGACAAACCATTCCACACTGTGAAGATGGAATGGCAGCGAAAGCTGACGACAGTCAAAGCTCTCAAACGAAAAGCAAAGTGCTTTCGCTGCCATTCCATCTTCACAGAGAGGAATGGTTGTCATTTTTTGCGTTGCGAATCTGACGTCGTTGCTCGTTCGGAGGTGCCCGGGCTCGCGATTGTTATTTTCGTTCAGCATCCCGGGAACCTTCTTCGTCAGTGGCCGTTTCGCGCCGGCGCCGTTTACATTCTCGTTGCTGTTCCCTCCGGCGCTCCTAACATTTATAATGTATTATACATGTCCGCCCCACCAATAACCCAGCTGTTGAATGGCTTACACCTCCTGTATCAATGGTTCATACCCCCGTAGACGCGGCCTCCCAATTACAACCACAGAAGAGAAGTGAATTCTACGCTTGAATGATGAGCGGCAACGGAGCCAGCTGTAGAAGAAGACATGACAAACGCGCGAGCAGTGGCACTATAGTGCGTTTGCGCGGTTGTCACTGCTCTTTTTTTAAAGTCTTTTTTTAATTGGTACGAAACATGTTTTAAAAACCTCTGTTCTTACCCGTGTGCCTGGGACCTCTTTGGGTCCCACGTGTGACAAGAATAGGTCGAGGGCGCGTTACATGTTCCCGAGTACACAGATCTATATGCCATTGAGCTTGGACTTTTGCTGCACTATCACCAGGATCGGCCCGCATGATTCTAGGGCGTGTTACAGGTTCCCTAGTCTACAGGGGTATGTGCCATTGAGCTAGGATCTTTTCTGCAGTATCACCTCCTAGGATCGGCCCGCATGATTTTAGGGCGCGTTACAGGTTCCCGAGTACACAGATGTATGTGCCATTGAGCTAGGATCATTTCTGCAGTATCACCTCCTAGGATCGGCCCGCATGATTCTAGGGCATGTTAAAAAGTAAATTGTGGGGTTTTACGTGCCAAAACCACTTTCTGATTCTGAAACACGCCGTAGTGGAGGGCCCCAGAAATATCGACCACCTGTGGTTCTTTAACGTGCACCTAAATCTAAGTACACGGGTGTTTTCGCATTTCGCCCCCACCGAAATGCTGCCGCCGTGGCTGGGATCCGATCCTGCGACCTCGTGGTCAGAATCCCAACACCATAGCCAATGAGCAAGCAGGGCGGGTTCTAGGGCACGTTTCAGGCTCCCGAGTTCACAGAGGTATGTGCCATTGAGCTAGGACCATTTCTTCACTATCACCAGGATCGGCCCACATATTTTTTTTTGTTTCCGGACGCCGAAAAAACTACGTAAGATTAGTCATATACAGCTTTCGCTGTAATAAACGGGAGAGTCGACTGCTCTGATAACAGCATTCCCTTCTTGAGGTGGCGAGAGGGCAGTTTTACCACTTGTGGTACAGATGGTGACACTAGCAGCTTACCCGCCGTGGTTGCTCAGTGGCTATGGTGTTAGGCTGCTGAGCAAGAGGTTGAGGGATCGAATACCAGCCACGGCGGCCGCATTTCGATGGGGGCGAAATGCGAAAACACCCGTGTGCTTAGATTTAGGTGCACGTTAAAGAACCCCAGGTGGTCAAAATTTCCGGAGACCCCCACTACGGCGTGCCTCATAATCAGAAAGTGGTTTTGGCACGTAAAACCCCATATATTATTATTATTACACTAGCAGCTTCTCCGCGCCAGCCGCTAGATTTGGTGCATTTCTTTCGCTGACGTGTCGCCAACAGCAGACGCCGCCTCCACGCCGTCTCTCGTCTGCTTCAGCTCTTGCTACACACGCTTACGCAGTCTGTTGCGTGTTATATCTCAGCGTGCCTAAATCTTTCTGGTCAATTTGAGCTCTTGCCACAGGCGCTCACGTGTTGAGGCTCGGTTGCCACGACGATCCCGGGTACGCTCGTTCAACAACTGCTAAATAAATTTTAATCTGTTTCCGCCACACGCTGGTTATATTTCGGCCCACGAATACTATTCACATGAAGCTATCACTATTTCCACCATACACCGAGAGAGATAGAGGGAAGAGAAAGCAGCGAAGTTTACCAGACGCACGTCCGATTTGCTACGCTGTGCTGGTGAAGGGGTGACGCGTAGAAAAGAGGGAAAGAAGGGAAGAGGAAGACAGAGCCAGCACAAGTAGCGCGTACAGTCGAAGGAGAAACCAAGCCTACAAAGGGTTGCAGAGATCTGACGACTTGAAATACTGTAGCGAAGCCTTCGTTGCTTTCCGCGCCAGTGACGCACATGGCCATGGTAGAAGAATCGTGGATTTTGAAAACGATTTAATGCTGTCCGGGGAGGTGGGGGGGGGGGGGGGGGGGTGCGGCGCTGTTGACGGTATTGGTAGCAGACGCACCACTGAAAATACTAGGTTTTGCTAGATTTTTCGCATGTGTATTATGCCACACTGATTGTTGAATGTTGAAAAAAGGGTGGGGATGGTTAACCTCAGAGAAAACCGCATTTAAAAGAGTAACAAAAAGGGACTATATACAACATCGCTATTACCGTAAACAATACGTCAATCTAGACTGCGTTTCACAGCTATGTTGTTTGGAACATGGGGAACTCCTAAGAGTATCTGTGCTTCAGGTTGCCGGATTCGAGACCCTCGTAATGTAACCAGGGTCTTGCGTCTCAACACCACCAAATTGAACGCTTGCCACTTGTCAAACCACCGCACCTACTAGCCAGACGTCAACGCGGCGCGGAAAACGACTAAAAGTGCGCCCCCCCCCCCCCCCCCCCCCATTACCTGGAAACCGGAGAAAAGGTGAACGAGAGGGAACCCGTCAACGAATGGATAAGCGCAGTTAGAGGAGTCAAATCACCTGGCAGGCGGAGCGAAGAAGAAAGGCAGCGTGCAAACCGGCTGATGCAGTATCCTACGAAAGGCCCTCAGCCCGACCTTCATATTGCAGACTGTGCAAACAACGGGTAGACCACGACGAACGAACCAGGTGTCACTGCATGATTTATTTTTGCCACAAATTCCAAACCCACTTCCTCGAGGCGCAGGTACGGCGGGTTATGGATAGCATGGGCGTGGTATCGCAACGGAGACGACGATGTTGATTTGCTGCTGGACAGTCTTGAGATTCCCTAGTCGACTCGCCTAGGGAAGACAACGGGATTAAAAGCAGATACTTTTCGAGAGTGTGGACCGAGGGTAGTGATGTGAACTGAGACATTAACTTACTCCTACATGGAGTGAGCTCCCGTAGTGGAACTGTGTCTCTAAGCTAAACAAACTTTTTCCTTCCTTATCTGCAACTTGACGTCGTAGTCGGTGGCCTTCGTGGATTCCATGCCCTGAACGCCACGCTAGCCTCAACAATGGTCTCGAACATTTATGTAATATAACGAGTTATGTAAAAGGCGCGGTTACTCTGCTAAAATCCGAGCGTGGAGCACTGTTCATCGCTCTGGAGGAAGAAGTCCTGGTCTTACCAGAAAACAGTTGAGGTTGCAGACATTCAGCGCGGCAAGTCCGGGTATGGTGTCATGGCGGTTGCAAACGCGCCGACGATGGGGTGAACCTAAAAAAAAATTAATATATGCGTATCCCACGCACTGTGCGAATCGATTGCAAACGAAGCTTTCTGTGCTATTTGCTTTGATTGACGGTAATTAGCAGTCATGTTGACGGCGCATGTTTAATTTCTTGAACGTTGTGTCCAACATGAGAGTGTGAGTTCATTTTGGACGTTACCTTGTCTGCACCACTGCTCTTTGTTTGCATAGTACACATAGCACGTGCTGGTGGGCGAGTTGGTTATACATGATTGCAACGAAGGCGCTAAATAAAACAATGGACGAAGGAAGAAGACACGGGACCTACGTGTCCCGTTTCGCCTACGTGGTTGTACCATACATGGTTGTTCCGTGTCGCCTTCCCTCGTGCGTTGTTTTATTTGGCGCCTTCGTTGTAATCGAGTACACAGAACACACAGGGAGAGGTGTTTGCTACAGACGTTGTTGTGCGCCATATTTCATAACCTCTAAGAGCGTTGAGCATATTTATTGCCTCCCATGGCACATTGCATTGTAGCAAAAGTATAATATATTAAGTGTAATATGGTGCTGTACGTGCCTAAGCCACAATCGGATTATGAGGCAGGCCGTAGTGGTGGACTCCGGGTTAATTTTAACACCGCGATGCTCTTTAACGTGTCACAAAATTTAAGTGTGCGAGCGTCTTTTATTTTACCCGCGTCGAAATGCGGCTGCCGCGGTCTGTATCACATGCGTGACTTCGAGCAACGCCATACACATGCGCGACTTCGGGCAATGCCATAGCCGCAAAGCTGCCGCGGTGGGCACAGAAGTGTTGATTTAGCGTGTGACCACTTCCGTAGTTTTGCCTAGACCCTACAGTGTGCTTTAATGCGGCTCTGTTTCCGCTTGCCCTGAGTAAGCTTTCCGCTTGACAAATTTGCGTGGTGTTTGTTTTTTCAGAAATAGCAGAAACGTACCGTACCTTCCCTTGAACTTCAATTTGTCTCGTTTCCCCGCAACCGCTGTCGTGTCTAGTAGTAGCGTTTCCTTGTCTTCTCACGTCACCCTTGCCCCCTTGAATGGAAACTGTGAGCGAAGAGTGACAAGGCTGTTTTTCACTCGTTTCGCGATGGTTCTACCCATTCTATGTCTACTCTGCCCCCTCTTCTCCAACATTCTATTTAGCTTCCCCCTGGACTTTCACCTCAGTAGCAAGATAAGCGCTGCAGTTTTTGCAATGCTTTTGCTGGGCGGTCACGGATAATTACAGCCGTCAAGAGGATATTGTGGCGACGCCAAGGGAGCTCCAGAGGGCCTTGTGCACATTCGATGTGGTGCAAAGCTTCAAAGGAGTTTCTCGCGTCGTATCTTGTCCTGTCACGTATAAACACGCTCTGAACCACCCCCACGACGCTGTGTGCCAGACAGCATGCAGCAGCAGCAGTGGGAACCTAGAAGGAAGAGGCGAAGAGTGCTTTGCTTTAAAAATCATCAGCCATTCCCCTTTGTGAAGGTGGATGACCAGCGAAGCTGCTTAGCACATGACACAGAGGTGACATAGAAGTTTGGACAAAGGTACGAACATATTTATTGTCCGGATCGGTGGTCATCGTGATGATAGGTATGCACGTACATTCTGGTATCACCTTTGTTATTAATTACGTCCGTCACGTAAGACAATGCAGAGCTCATATGTCCTGAAGCAATGGTTCATACTACGGTAACTAAAAAAAACACAACGTGGCCTTTCCATTAGGAAGACATAAGAGAAATGAAATTCTATGTTGCAATGATGAGGGCAACGGATCCATTTGAAGACGACGATGCTAGAGTCATTGATGATGATGATAGTTGTTGTTGATTATTATGATTATGATGATGATAGTTTCCTCTTCACAACGAATGGCTCATGCCCCCTCAAGCAATGAGCGGCAAAGAAGCTAACTGTGGAAGGAGACGACGACGATGACGAACGCGTGAGCTGGGCCTGCGCGTTCGTGTGGGAATCTGTAACAATAGACACTTTACCTTCTCCACCCGATCAATGGCTGATCCTCCAGAGTGGGTTGCGCCATTTCACTAGGGAACAAGAACAAAAACAAGTTCGTGAGGTTGCGCCGGGGGGAGCCAACTAGCTAGTTCGAGGGTTGTTCGCGGACGACAGGTAACGGAAATTCCCCAGCCATGTGCAGCTCCGCTATAAAAAATGCTACTGCTTGAGTGGTGAAATGGGAGTCTGTTTTGACATGGGAAAAACAAAAGAAGAATATAATTAGATGCGGAACAGCAGGAAGTGCATGAGGGCGCCCTAGAATAAAGAAAGTAAACGTCGGCATCACGTACCCAGCCAGGCACAGACATGTATTCCATGATATCACAGATATATTTTAATGACGCACTTGTCACAAGCATGGCAGATATTACGACGGAATTTCAAACAAATTCTGCAACGCTTTCCAGCTCTACTCACACGCCAAATTTGATGTTCGGACACATTTTGTCTCCCTAGTAAATGCTTTCTCACAGGACGATTGTTCTCTTATTATTGGACCATTTACCCATCAAGAAATGGAACTTGCCATTCATCAGATCAGTTATCACTTTCCAGATGTTCCTGATGAGGTCCTGATGGAACATCAGGAGTATATATTAGAGCTTCTAAGTCTATATTAAGCCTGATTGTGCCTGAAGCTTTTGCTGCTGACTTTGATAAAATTGCCTCAGCATTTACTGAAAGTCATATTATATTAAAGGTAGTGACAGAAAAGTTACGGCCTGTAGATAGAATGATATAGATTCATTACACTGATGAATGCAGACGGCCAAATGTATGCAAAAGTCTGCTCTATTCGACTAGAGTATGCAATGACATTACTTATTGGACCTCAGCGCAAGTGCCGATTGAATGGCCGTTCCAAAGAAATCAACTTACGCCTAGTTCGGACAGCTCTTCTGCATTGCTCCTCCCACGATTATTTTAACAAAGGACGGAAGTTTGAACTTCACAGAAGCTGTGAGCATTGGTTTATCCCTATTGACACAACATGGAATAGGCTTACATTTTACGCGTGAACACATTTTAGATCTTAACATAGACTTTGAACAGATTGGCTACGCTGGGCTTATGCTCATGTTGCAAAGAAAACGCTTCTGCCGTGTGACTCCCCTCATTCAAAAACAAGTAAAAAGAAGCATTGCTTCTCTTTGCCTTGAATCGGCGCTCAAGAAATCATGTATTCACAAGATGAAGTCCAGTTTCGAAAACCAATTGACCAGGCCGGCTACAGCTGGGTTCTCTGGTTCGCTTGTGAATGGGGTCGATGAAAGCGAAAATAAAAAGAATGGCAGTGCGAGCTGGGGCAGAGGTCCACCGAGAAGTGGCGAGACCAGTGGCCGTGCCGTATGTGCACAAGTTCGCCCACAATTTGAGGAAGGCTGCGAGTGAGCGTGGTGTATACAGCTTGTCTTCTCAGCCCATAGGAAGCTCGGAGGCCTTTGCTCTCGGATAGAAGAAGAAAAGGAACAACAAAAAGAAAGAGGCTGCGGAACTAAGCATGGGCGACCTTCCCCGAGATGTGCCGAAGGGGTAAGGCGTAATATATGAAATTCCCTTCTCCAGCGGCCGTGCCTATATGTGTGTATATATATATATATATATATATATATATATATATATATATATATATATATATATATATAGGACAAACCGGGCGCTAAGTCAATGACTGGATCCGGGAACACGAACGAAACGTTGCGCAAAAGAAGAAAGCTCAAATAATTTACCCAAGCATATTGGAAATTGTTCCTGCGGCTTTTGTGGGTCGTACTGTTCTGACGTGCGGAATTTTGTCAGAAGATACGAAAGCCGAGGAATAGACGGAAGTATTCTATATCAACAAAGAAGGTAGCTTGTGCGTTACTGAAAGGTCCATATCATTCTATAAGGCCGATAAATTTTTTTGAACGTTCCTTATCATACCGCATTTAATGCTTGAAATGTGTTTATTGCGCAGGCGCCGATTGAGGATATATATGTACGTGTTTTCTGTAAAAAAACAGTTCTGAGTGGTGCCCTCTCCCATTGAGTTCTCTTGTATGCTGTGTATTATTTGGCGCTTTTATATAGTTATAATTAGTACATACCAAATTGTCCAACAAGAAGTTCTCTCAAGCTGTATTGCCTTACGCATATGATCTTGCCTTTTTCTGCTCACACAAACTGCAAATTGACAGAGTTCTATCACTGACTGAAAATTTTGCTATGGCTTCTGATGCCCAAATAAATTGTTCAAAAAGCTTATGTCTTTGGTTTGGTTTGGGGGGATGTAAGGGAGGGGGTGACTCATATGCTGCTATAGAATGGACAAGCGTACCACGTAAACACATTTGCGTTCCTTTTGATGCATACATTTTGATGCACATTACCGGCGAGTACGTGTACCGGCACTCCAACCCCACGCGGATACTTCTACTCCACACCCGCCTTTCTATATTTGGTAGGGTCACGGCTTGTAACTTAATCCTAGCTACAAACCTATTTTACGTAGTGCAGATTCTTCATTGTGCCAGGTCTTTCATTCAAGTTTTTCTCAGAATATTTGCTACTTTGTCATGGTCTTCTACCTATGCGCCTATGAGGCGAGATAGGATATTTAGACCCGTATGTGCTGTCGGACTACGTCTCGTGCATATATTTGTGCGATATACTGTTTGTCGTTTCTTCTTTTTTTCGTGATAGGCGGAAAGGTGGTACCAGTCGTCGGCATTCCGCGGTATGAATGAGTGAAAGTAGGAGTTGGAATTCATGGATTCGCCTACTCTCCGACTTTCTGGCTTGGAACCATCCTGTGTATTCTCATATTACCCTCTTGAAGCTCAATTTTAGTCGCGGGGTCATGATTATCCTCGTTCTGTCGTCATTTCGAACGTTCGCTAGTTTTAAGAACATTAAAGCTAAACTGCTTACAATATAGTGTTACTTAACATACTTCCAATGTGATGAACTTGCGGCCATAAACATGTCTTTTAGCAAGCATCAACTAGGCCAACAAGCAATTCTGTTGCAACATATTTCACTGTGACGACGTGCATGACGGGAACTCTATTTGTGTTTTTTAAGGAAGGTAACTAAATGACTTAGTTGGGAACATAAAACACTTAACTGATATACGGAAATGTAATGAAGTTAGCACGCAACAGAATTGAGCCAAATAAAGAAAAAGAAATAAATTAAGTAAGCTGCCATTGTCCTTCTCAACAAACCCGTTCCAGCTTCTAGAAAAATCCAAATACCTACTACCCATGATTTGTGTATGGGCTGTAACATCACCGCGGCAAATGACCTACTAACAAGCTTAGTATTACAAACTGTAGTTGTAAGAGTCGGAAGTAAACTTGGGTTGTAGTAATACTCACCTACCAGGTGTCTCTGAGCGTGAGAGAAATAATAAACTTATTGGACCGAGACGGCAGCATGACCTGCGTGAGGGGAAAGGAGCGATGGGGCCAAAGGCCGTCGCACTATCAAGACCTCGCATGCGAAGATCCCCAGTCTATTGTCATCCAGAGGGAGACGCTTAAAAATGCACATGCCATCTATGAGAAGCGAAGCTTTAAAGAAGTGGTTAATGAAATGCTATGCAGCTGACGTAGAGTGAACAATTGCGTTTATTTTCATCCTATATATGTGATGTGTAATCTTGTGCAGTGTTTATGTTTATGCAAAGATCTGAACTTTGATGCCATGCAATGTCTATCTTTATGCACAGCACTGTTCACAAATTATGCCCTAACGCATATGCGGCAGGTATCAAACACTATTAAGGGATTCTATACGCCTTGTAGAAGTTTTCCTGGGACGCCAACTCCAATTTTCCTATTCAAATACAAGTAAAAGGCAGAAGGGCTTTCATTAGACGACCGCTTAAACGATTTATATGAACGTCGTTGCATTTAGGGGAGAAAAATGACAAAAGGTAGAACTTTCTGTTACGAGGAGGAAGGCGATGAAACACGACATACAGCGGAACAGGGGCATACAGAGCTCGAGATACTTCTCCCTTTAGGGAAATAAAACATATAACTTTACCTAATTAAACGAGTAAAAAGTACGCCCCAGTGCGCTGTAGCGCACTGGGGCAAAAGCAGAAGAGCAATACGATGTTCCACCAGAAAAAATAAGAAAAAAAATAAGGCAGTAGTCTTTAACAGAAAAAGATTTAATGCCTGGATCGCCCAGCAACTTCTGGTGTATTGTATACAGGGTGTCCCAACTATCATGCACCAAGATTTTAAAATACGCAAATGCCATGTAGCTGGACAGAAATAAAGTAATTTTGTTTGCCGTCACTTGGAGATACTCGAAGTATTTTTTTTTTGCATTCTGGCTAATTACATAACAAGTATTCAACCTCTCAAATATTATAATTAGATTAAAAATGTCAGTGAGAAAATTGTCGAGGAACATAAAAAAATCTGGATAGAGCTTTTTGTTGGGCAATACGTGCTACATAAGATGTTTTTCGGAGTGTCAAAGAAGCAGCAGGGACAAGGGACTGAAGGAAAAAACGAGGACAAGCGCTTTCCTTAAGTCACTTGTCCCTGCTTCGCGCTGTACCACACTATCTAATATGGAAAATCAACTAGCCCAAACCATCACCCGTCTATGTTACATTCCCAGTTCTTCAGGCACTCTTTCCATCGTTTGTTTGCCTGCGTCAAGCGCTTGTCCTCGTTTTTTTCTTTGAGTCCCTTGTCCCTGCATCGCGCTGTACCACACAATCTAAAAAAAAAAGTCAAAGAAGCCCGCGAATGCACGCAAAATTGCCGCGCGACTTGCCGCTCGAGGCACTTTGCTTGTATTCGTGGGCTCCTTCACGCTCTGAGAAACACCTTTAAAGTCGTGGGTACGAGTGCCTTAGTTAACTGTGCCTTAATTAACCCCACAAGTTGCGGGTTTGGCTACAACCATAGGTTGTGGGTTCAACTGATTCGGGTGCCTTAAATAAGTTCGCCCTGATTAGCACCAAAGGTTGTGGGTTCGACGTCAACCAGAGGTCGTGGGTTTGACTGTTCACCTTCGCCATGTCAATCGGAATCCTGCTTGGGGATTTGGCCGGTTCGCCCATATGTCCAAGTGGGTCAACTCCCACCAAAGGTCGTGGCCTCGACTCTCTATGAATTTTGGTGCCATAACGCCGAACGGCGTAACGCCAGACATAGAATTTTTCGTCCCATGCGCCGTCTAAGGCTCTCGCCTTAATAATCCACCGCGCAGAAAATTACTAATATAACGGCAAACGCCTCTGTGGCCCAGTCCCAGGGTCGAGGCCCCAAGAGAGCAAGGATTACTAGTAAACTGAGGAAAAGTGCAAGACTGCAAAAAACATAGCTTCGAGAAGCCTTTTTCTCTGCATCGAAAATCGACAGCACGTTCATAAGTTCAGTCATTTGATGGCTGTGGCAAACATTACCCATATGCATATGGGTGACTGCGTCAGAGCACGCATTTTCAAATAATAACAGATGGAATTGGGCATCATGATCATCATCATCATCATCATCATCATCATCATCACAATCTCTTGTGTTTACTGCATGGTGAAGGCCTCGCCCTGCGATCTCCAATTACCCTTGTCTTGCGCCAACCGATTCCAAGTAGCAACCACGAATTTCCTAATTTCATCGCACCACCTAGTCTTCTGCCGTCCTCTAATGCGCTTCCTTTCTCTTGGTACCCATTCTGTAACCCTAATGGCCAAATGATTATCTAACCGGCGCATTACATGACCTGCCTAGTGCCATTTTTTTCTCTTAATGTCAGTTAGAATATCGGCTATACCCGTTTGCTCTCTAACATCCAAAGCGCCCTCTTTCTGTATCTCAACTTTATGCCTAGCATTCTTCGTTCCATCGCTCTTTGTGCGGTCCTTAACTTGTTCTCGTGCTTCTTTGTCACTCTCCAAGCCTCTGCCCCATATGTCAGCGCCGGTAAAATGCACTGATTATACACCTTCCTTTTCAATGATAATGGCTTAAGCTTGCAGTTAGGAGCTGACAATGTCTACCGTATGCGGCTGAATCCATTTTGTCCTTCTATAAATTTTCTTCTCATGATCAGGGTTCCCTGTGATTAATTGACCTAGGTAAACATACTCCTCCACAGACTCTAGAGGCTGACTGATTGGGCATCGCAGTCCTGTAACTATAACATACTATTGTTGTGTTTGAGACCATTATTTATTCCAAAGAAACTGCAGATGCTAAAAGTAAGAAACAGATAATAGTACTTGCACTGTGAGGCAAAGTAGGTGTAATGATACATACAGCGCCATCGACAAATACTAAGACAAAAGGGCCTGCCATTACATGTCAAGCTAACGCCGTACCAAATATAATTAGCACCAAATAGCACCAAATATAATTAGCGCAAGTTCATTCGAGATTTGTTATGCCGCACAAAACCCCCAACTTATACGTTCCCCTGATTTGGTTCGGATGTGAAATAGAACTGTACTATCTTTTACGAGTATCCCACAGGTATAGGCGGCCAGTATGTGTTATGTGTATAATATAGGCTATCACTGCAGTAATTTCTTACCTTCACAAGGTATCCCATAATCTCAAAAAGAGAGGCGAACGTTCCAAAGTTAACTGATCTTCTCTTCCAGAAAGTACTACAAAATATTCTCGTCGCGCATACGATCAGATTGCAAAACAATCCCAAACCATGACAATCGAAACAAGCGCGAACGAGGCCAAACCAAGCTAACCAAACAAGCGGGAGCGAGAGCTGACGCGAGCAGACGATAGTACGAAACAAGCGGTCCGGCTGAGACCAAATACGAGTACGCATCGAGCGGTCGGAAGTGTTCGCATGACACCAGCTTCCAGCGCGCATGTCACTGAAGGCGCCGCTCTCGTTGGTCTCCGCCATTCGCGGCCTCGCGTCTTTCATCTTCCGCTCAGGTTTCATATTTCACTGCGCTCGTTCGCTCGGTTACGACGGCAACGCCGAATCTCGCCGCAGGAACGGGCTCCTAAGAGCTGCGCCCTAAAAGCCTCTCATTAGAAAAAATATGCACTTCATGCACTTAAATTTTTTTGGAACTGACAATTGGGTCCTAACCGACGATTCGAAATCTCATTTACAAGGCTGCTCCGTTGCCGTATTTCACCACATAGTTTTCATTTGCACAGATGCGGCCGAGCGGTATCCCCTCTCGAGATGCTATCTCTGCAATCCACCGGAATCCATCGATCACCTTTATTACCATGCCGGCTGTTTTCTGCTGAACGAAAACTATGGGCGCTATACGTAAAACTATTACAAACCTTTTTATTCCAATTCTGCAATCAGCGCTCCGCGATTGGTCACAAAACATTTTTGGAGCACCCTCATTTTGCCTGTCTGTCACGCGACGTCACAAAAACCGCGATAGCTCCCCATCTGATATGACGCGTACATGCTGATTATGCATGATTCGAACTAACAAAGCAAGGGCGCTATAACGTGAAGCTATTCCAAACTTTTCCAATTATGCAATCAGCCCTGCGGATTGGTCAAAAACTTTTTTCGGACACCCCCCACTTCACCTGTCTGCCACGCGACGTCGTAAAAACTACAATAGATCCCCCATATGATATGACGTGTACACACTGATTATGCATGATTTGACCAAACAAAAGAAAAATAATTGTTTCTGATTCGACGCCTTTTCACCATTAGCCCTCGGCTATCCGACAAAAGGTTTCGGGCTGCACCCACTTCACCTGCCTTTCACGCGACGTCACAAAACCGCAAAAACTTGCAGCGTCAAAGTGACGTGTACACGTTTACGATGCATTAATACGCCGAACCAAACTGAATTTTCTTCTGAACAGCCGCAGGCTGCCCCGTTCCGAAAGGAACAAAAGACGGCTGCCGCCGATCGCTCAGGCACTGGTTACTCGCACCTGCCGGAGAGCACGGGTTTATTTGCGTATAATAAACCTTCTTGCGTGGCCGTGTAACATTTTAGAGCACTTTCGCCACGTTTACGACCTCGTACTGCCAACTCTTGTTTGCTGAGGATCCGTTTTAGCGTCATCCTTAAGCTTCCGTTGCATGCCGCCCCGATTTTCGGCCAGCCACCGCAAGTAAGGGAAAGTGGACCAATCGCAGACGCCGGCACCACCCTCTTCATCCAGTTATCGATTTTCAGTACAGTGGCTGGGCCCCATCGAATCCCTCTCCACTTGAGCATGATCCTCGCCTCTTGTCAGCCAATTTGAGAACACAAGCTGCTCAGTGTAAGCAATGTTATTTGTTTTAAAAGCTCCTCCTATAAACTAGGAGAGCGTTTGATTGGTTTGTTCAGAGAACCCTGCGAGTGACCGCCCGATGCTTGCGTCGGTGGTTACGCAAATTTGACGTTAGGAGATTGGAATAAAAACATACACTCTTAAATCTGTTGCACCCTTTGGGGTGTATATTTGTCCCACAACGATAATCGTCACCTGCCTTGCTTGCGTTTCCTTTCTTGAAAACACGGCGCCCGCTACTTTCCTGTCGAGAATGCTGCGTCACACTGATAAGGCGCATGCCGTTCGTGACTGGGAAGTACCGGGCTCGCATCGTTAAAGGAAACGCGGGCAAGACAGATGACGATTATTGTTGTGGGACACCATAAGTCCCAATGGGTGTAAATTTTTCTAAGAGTGCACTCTAAGAACAGTTTACACCCTTTGGCTTGCCCCTTCTGCCACACAAAAATAATCGTCATCTGCCTTGATGCCTTTCCTTTCTTTATCGCTGCAAGCCCGGAACTTTCCAGTGACGAACGGCACGCGCGTTATCAGAAGAGGCACTCCAAAGGGTGTAAACTGTTCTATGCTGATAACGCGCGTGCCGTTCTGTACTGGAAAGTTCCGGGCTCGCAGCGATAAAGAAAGGAAACGCATCAAGGCAGATGACGATTATTTTTGTGTGGCAGAAGGGGCAAGCCAAAGGGTGTAAACTGTTCTTAGAGTGTGTATTGGAATCATGTTAGTCTTATGTTTAGAAATTCCGCTTCGTAATTTAGGGCGCCCTTATGCAGTACACTCTTAGAAAAAATTACACCCTTTGGGGCGTATCTTGTCCCACAACAATAATCGTCATCTGTCTTGCCCGCGTTTCCTTTCTTTAACGCTGCGAGCCCGGTACATCCCAGTCACGAACGGCATGCGCGTTATCAGTGTGACGCAGCATTATCGACAGGAAAGTAGCCAGAGCCGAGTTTTCAAGAAAGGAAACGCCAGCAAGGCAGATGACGATTATCGTTGTGGGACAAATACAAACCCCAAATGGTGCAACCATTTTAAGAGTGTACTGTTCTACTCTAACCTGGAGCATCGGTATTAGGATATAGCCGCAGGAACGTTTGTCGAGCCATTTATACTTACCTGTGCGACAAACAAAAACATTTAACTTTCAGAGCGCAGCTTAGGTGCCCGCTACTTGGTTGAGCGACGGCGTCCCTCGGCGTAACCACGCGAACGCACTCGGGCCACTGCTTGCGCGTTTGTCGCCTTCTTCCACAGCTGGCTCCGATGACGCTCATCAAGCCAGCGTTCCTATATTGTATCCTCCCTCTGCGAAGGCGCTGACGGCACTGGTCATGCACTGCCAATCGGTGCGTGATTTCGGTCTCAAATTCTTTGCCTCAATATATAGCGGAAAGCAAATACGTATACAGGGGCGCTCAAATTTCGCATTAGGGGTACCGTAATCGCCGGACAGATTTTTGATGTTTTCCATTTTTCGCTATTCATTGGTTTCTCCGTCATTAAATTCTCAAATTAGAAAATTGAAATAGCAGAAACACAAATTCATAGTAACAATATTAATAATACTTATATTTCTCTAATATTTCTTTCTCAGAATACTCTTTCTTTTAGGTATTTTTTTAGAGCGCAGCTCTTTGGCGTCCGTTCCTCGGTTTCGCGTCGTCGTCGGCGTTGTCGTCTGCCTCGTAACCAGCTCCGCCCCCCTTTCATCCCCCCAGCGCTAGCAGCGACCGACTGATACCGCTGGATGCCGCTGACGCCGCTAGATAGTCAAGATAACGTGACTGCATAGAACACCGTCGCCGCCATGCAGAAAGAGGAGGAAAGGGTCCCTCACTTCCCCCTGTTCTTGTGTGGCGGATAGGGTGCTCTTCAGTTGCCGACGCGCCGGTTATTTCACGCAGGCCCCGGCACGTCGACGAATACGTGACCACCTTCCCACGGCTAGACCTGGTTTTTAGCGCTGCGGAAGCGAGGGTATCATATTGTTTGTGTCGGCATCGGCGGCGTTGTCCCTGAAACCAACTCCGCAGCTGGGGTTGACTCACTATCGGCGTCAGCGGCATCAGTCAGTCGCTGCTATCTCTTCCCTCCTCCCTTTATCGTGTTGTCCGCTTGCTGTGCGCGCTTCTGCCCCCATCGTTTGCCGCTGGGTGTACACGCCGCCCCCCTCCCCCCTCTTCCTGCGAGTCTCCGGTTGTCAAAGCGCCGGCTCGAACTTAATTCCTTTCTTCGCTCCTCCTCCAATGCAACCCCTGTGCGGTGGCAATCAGAGAGCCAGATCGGTGGCGGCGGATCTGTATATGTGCACCGCCCGAGCCGAAATTGCCGCTGCCATTCGCCCTGTGCGGTGGCAATCAGAGAGCCAGATCGGTGGCGGCGGATCTGTATATGTGCACCGCCCGAGCCGAAATTGCCGCTGCCGTTCACCACTGCGAAATTATCTGCCAGTTCTTTCTGAGCCATGAGCGAGACGACCGATGGCAGTCCTCCGTCTGCTGCTGCTGCTGCTGCTGCTGCTGCTGCTGCTGCTAAACGAGCTGCCAGAGCAGAGGCCCAGCGCCGTCGCCGTCAGAATCTAGAGGTGCGTGCCGCCGAAGCAGAAGCTTACCGTCGCCGCCGTCGAGATGATCCAGGAGTACGCGTCGCCGAAGCAGAGGCTAAGCGCCGCCGCCGAGAAGACCCTGCCGTTCGCGCCGCCGAAGCGGAGGCTCATCGCCACCGTCGAGAGCAACCAGCAGTAAGCGAGGCTGAAGCAGAAGCTCATCGCCGCCGCCGAGAAGACCCTGCAGTTCGCGCCGCCGAAGCGGAGGCTCATCGCCGCCGTCGAGAGCAACCAGCAGTAAGCGAGGCTGAAATAGAAGCTCATCGCCGCCGCCGAGAAGACCCTGCCGTTAGCACCGCCGAAGCGGAGGCTCATCGCCGCCGTCGAGAGCAACCAGCAGTAAGCGAGGCTGAAGCAGAAGCTCATCGCCGTCGCAGAGAAGACTCTACCGTTCGCGCGGCCGAGGCCGAGGCCAAACGCAAACAAAGGCTCGCAAACAGTCAGGGTGCAACAAATGCTTTCCGGCGACAGTTTACAGACAATCCGTTTGGAAGTTTGTGTTCAGTGTGTGATCGGCTCTGGTTCCAAAATGACGTGAAACCGCTTCCGGATACGTGCCGTGAGAATCTCCGGTGTGCGTTTCCCAACTCGGACTTGTGTCAATTCAGACTGTGTTCTTCACCTCAATCTATCGAAAAGGTGAAACAGCTTATTTGCTGCGCTCAAATTTCGCATTAGGAAGTAACGTAATCGTCGGTAATTTTTAAATATAAAGTAGATGTTACTCTACCTGTTTATGCAGGGCTGACTACCTTTTTACACGCTACTTTATTTATAATAGTTTGATGTCGGTTTCTTTCTCGACTCGTTGTTTTCCTTTTTTCCTTGTCTATATTTATCATATTACCGCCCGATTCGTGGCCAATCCAGCGCAGTAGGTTTCTGCCACTAAGTAAAACGTCATCACCGTCATCATCACGCACCGCGAGCCAGCGCACCTGTCCGTGCGATTAGGGCATACAATTCGGAAACTGAAGAAAATGAGCACGTCGACGGCAGCTGAGTTCGGCTGCTCGACGCGAAGCATCGTTGCGCCGCCTTTGGTCAAGACGGCCATGGACGAGGCGAAGACGTCTTAGACGCTTAGCTCGTGTTCGCTACGCCGAGGAAGCGGGAAGGCGTCCTTCCCGCAGCCTGCCTGGAGCTGGCCGGACCTCCGAACGGTTAGAGCGGCAGTGGCCGACGTATGCATTAGCTGGGATTACGTCACCACAACGACCGCCACGAGTGTTCCGGGGCTTCTGACGGCTGCATATTGGGGGCTCCCGTGCTGTCCAACGTGCTACATGGCTCTGGCTCCAAAAAGGCACGGGCCATGCTAACTAGGCCGCGGCGAACGCTGTTGACGTCCGTGGCCACCTACGATTCGGCGGCTACGGTTGACGGGTATACCCGAATCCGCAACCAAGCTCCTTCCTGAAGCATGTTTATGGGTCTGCAAGCAGCGATGGCGCCACCACGAACATCGATGTACGGTCACGGGGCTTGCGCAGTGTCACATCGCTGATGAGCGAGCTACTGCGAAGCTCTTGTGTATTACTTCAATAGAGGTTGTACGTATGCGCAAAGCCGCCTTGCCTCTCTGACTAAATAAATAATCAAGAGGTTTGCCATTTTAATAAATGAGGTAGAGAGAATTCAGCCCAGAAATCGTAGCTTTGGTGCGCCATGCCTATAGATATATATGTGGCCGAAACGTTGGCAACAGAACATGGAGTGTCGCCAGTCACAACACGGCCATTACAAGATACTGCATCCCGTTCTTTGGCATCATCGGACTCATTTCGCCCTAAGACCTTATGCGTTTTCAGAAATATTCCGTTGGCACGAAGTCGCCCTTAACAATTCGCTGCACAATATAACCCAGTGGTGCCGAGACAGGCAGATGGTAGTGCTAAAAAAAAAGAAGGTTCGCAATGAACATAAGCAAGAAAAGAGTAAACTATTATTTCCATATACCTCTGATGGTGTCTCCCTTCGTACAGTGACTCAGTACAAATATTTGGTGGTTTTGATTTCATCTGGGCGGTGCATGTGCAACAGGTGACGAAAAAAGCAATGAACAAGTTGTTTTTCCTCATATGAACACTACATTACGTTACCACAGATACAAAGCGCTTACCGTACATCTCTTTTGTTATGTCAATGCTGGAATATGCGAATATAGTGTGGTTTCCCTAGACAAAAACCATCATTTCTATGCTGGAAGCCGTAAAGCTGCAGCGCAAAGCAGCAAGGTTGGTCTCTAACAGCTACAAGCGAACTGATTCCCCAACTGAGCTACTGCACCGAGCAGAGTTGTCTACGCTTTGTGACAGAGCCAGAATACATTCTCTGAAATTCTTCTATCAATTCTTAAACGACCACTTAAAACCAATGCCACAGCCTTCGCTATTGCTAAAGAAAACGTGAAAACGCGCCAGACACATGACCAAATGTTTAAAGAATATTTTTGCAACAAAAATACATTCCGTTTTTCATTTTTTTCCTCATATAATAAGGGAATAGAATGCGCTTGACCCACTAACTGTAGCCGAGACAACAGTGGAAAGGTTTCTAGAAAGAATTGAAGATATCCCGGAGCTTCAAGCTCCTAATACTAAGCCACTTACGTCCATCTGTAGACTTTACATTTAACTTTTCTTTACATCATAAGTTCTTGTGTTCTTCTCATTTGAAACCACAGTAGTACACTGTTGTATATTGTATGTATACATATATTACAAATGTTACCCTGAAAATAAGAGACAGTTGCGGATGTTTTTGAAATTTTTTCTTGAGTGAGTTGTTACCTATGCTTACGTAATGTTGGTATTTTGTTCCCACTCCTGTAACAATCCTCGCTAGAGGATTGACAGTATCTTGAAGTAAATAAATAAATAAATAAATACGAGCAGCTAGTAGGATGAATCTCCAAAAAGGCGGAGTTTGGCTGACGAGCGCAGAAATGAGAGATATAAGGTTTGCCGCTACAGTATTTAACATAAGAAATGCCAAGGCGAACAGCAACGATTCTCAACACTCAAATGTATTTCCGGGTCATGCAACAGTAAAGTGTTTTCCGGTTCCTGAGGTGCAACAAAATCATTCCGGCATTATCAGACTTCAAATATCTTGTTCCAGCGCCCTGATAATTTGCTAAACTATGAAAATATCGCTAAAAGTTGAAGAAAAGCAGACACCTTGCCACCGATTGGCGCCGAACCAACATCTTTCGCATAATGCGTGTGATGATATACGGTCCCGGCCCTTTTGTATATCATTCCTTTAGTGACATCGAATACAGAACATTTCTTTTGAACACGACGTCCTTCAATTAAATGAAATGACTTAGGTTGTGACTAAAGGTACGTCCGACGCCTATCTCAAGCTTTTTCTTCACAGGCAGGTTAGACGTTAGACGTGTATGACAGGTACGTCCATTCATCTCGTTGGGTTTGGCATGCATTACGTCGAGATACGTCCGGCATATTCACGCTGAACAGCTAAATACATGCTTCCAGTGAGCATACGCTAATTCTGTGTGTATTATTGCAGAGTAGCGTGGCTGAGTCGCCGTAGCCCGTACAGATCGCCATGCTGATCACTGCTGTAACAACTACAGCATCTATTTCCGTATAGTTGTACGCGCTTTCAAAACAAGCGAAACGCATTTCATTCAATGACCATCGACACAACGCTATCCCTACTTGCGCTTCTCGCCAATAGACGAATTATGAAATTAGGCTCAATTACCGATCCACTTACGCGATTGCTGCAAGTATGTGCGTATTGCAGAATTTCGCAATTACGAATACGATGAAGTCGAAGCTGCGACCCACAAATTAACAGAAACGTTAACAAGCAGACAAGGGCAACTCTTCTCCGAACAGTGAGCCCCGCGAAACGCTCTTTGAGTCGTCTCACGTTCCGAAAACGCGAAACCCTAGTTACGGCAAAGCGAAGTCGTACAGTCGAGAGCAGAAGTTTAGGGACCATGGCATGAGCAAAAAGAAAAAAATAATTTCTTGTACCCAGCCGTGCAACGTGAAATACTCTTAATGCAGAACGTTAGTCAAACAGCCGCACGTAGGCAGCGCCACTTGACTTTAGCCTTTATCCCTAGGATGCGAGAAAGGGAGAAACTTTAGGCCTGTCTAATCCCCAAACTTTTGCTCTCGACAATACGTCGGGCTGCCTATATGTATACAACGCTTTCAATATATTCGAATAGTCTTTACGCTACATCATCACGTAATTGACTCACAGGGTTTAGGTATCCCACAAGAACACACATTCTCAACGTTCGTCTCAGCTCGTTATCCTAGATGTGAGCAGTGACCAGGATAAAAGAACAGGGAAGACGAAGACGCAACGAGGCGGCCGCACTTCACGCGAAGCGAGCCAGTGCGCGGGACCGTGCTCTCAAGCGGCCGAGGAAGCTGAACCAGAAACGACCCAGCAAGGCTACGTCAGGTCAACGCCCAGGCATGGAGCGGAGCACCAGCGCGTCGCCTCGAGTCCAGAGGGCCACAGACGAGGCAAGCAGGTCGTGCGGAGGCGACGGGTGGCCTTGCCGATCGCCGGTCCGCCGAGGAGGGGTGGTGCCTTCACTGCACCTGGCCTGGGACTGGCCGGTCCTCCGGACGCCGGGAGAGGCCCAGGAAGCCCTCGACTGCGACTACGCCGCCACAACGACCACCACGTGCAGTACGGGTGATCTGACGGCTGCATCCTGGGGCCTCTCTCGCGGACCGGCGTGCGAGGCGGCCCGGGCACCATGAGGGCATGGGCCATGCTGCTGCCGCAACGTCAACGTGAACGACGTGACAAGGCCCGTGCCCACGGATGACGCGGCGGCCACTTGCGGGGGCCCTCAAATCCGTAACCAACCAGACTCACGAAGTCTGGTTGCGGAACGGAGAGAGGCGGCCCCAGCGAGAGAGAAGAGAGAGAAACAACTTTATTTTGCCACTGCAGGGTAGGAAGTTAGGGCAGGTAGGCCTAGTGTGGCTCCCAGGTGGGGGCGACGTCTTGGGCCCACGAAACGAGTGCGAGTTGCGTTTTCTTGTCTTGCCTTGTCAGCAGCTGGTTCCAACCCTCTTTGGAGGGAACTGGCAGTAATGATCGTGGGGGAGGGTTACCCTCGCATCCCCAGAGAATGTGTGCCCGAGTGGCGAACACTCCATGGTCGCACTTAGTGCAGACGGGGTCATAATCCCCTCCAGTGATTAAATAAAGTCTAGAATGACTGAGTATTGAATCGGTCTGCAGTCTGCGAAGCATGGTGGCTTGCGCTCGTTCGAGGTCGGGGTGGGGAGGCGGGTACACGCGTCTCGTCTCCTTATAGAAGTTTGTAATTTCAGCGTAGGATTTGGGGGCCTCTGCGAGCGCATCTGGGTTCGAGGGGCCGGCCGCCCGGTTAGTTAGGCCTCGGGCTAAACGGTCGACCCCTTCGTTCCCAGAGTTCCCCGCGTGAGCAGGTACCCACACTAAGCTTATAGTTCTGTCGAGAGTGCAACCGCGGAGGATGTGTGCGGCGGGGAGACAGAGTGAGTTTTTTGAGAAATTTTGGATGGCTTGTTTAGAGTCACTGAGAACCGTGCTTGTGCGGGGATCCGCGATGGCTAGCGCGATCGCAACCTCTTCGGCAGCGGTGGAGGAGTGTGTGCGCACCGTAGCGGCACTGATGAGAGTGGTGGTTGGCGTCGCTACGCAGGCTACGTATGTGTTACAGTCGCATTTCGCCGCGTCCACGTACATGGCATGTTCGTCGGCGGAGTAGGTGACGTCTAAGGCTTGTGCCTTCAGTTGGCGGCGCCTATCGTGACGGCCGGGTAGCATGTTCTTGGCCATGGGTCTGATGACTAGCCGACTGAAGACTCCAGTCGGGAGGGGAGCAGTGGGGTGGATGTCACCTGTAGGGTTGATATTAAGACGATTAAGAATGTAACGACCGTGTTCGGCGCGAGAAAGACGGTGTACCTGTGCAGTCTTGTGTGCCTCTATCAGCTCTGTGAGGGTGTTGTATACTCCAAGCTGAAGGAGACGCTGTGTGCTGGCGGACTGGGGCAGTCCCATTGCCGCCTTGTACGCCGAGCGGATGATGCTATTTACTGCCTCTTCGTCTTTGCGGCGGAGGTGGTAATAAGGGTATGTGTAGACAATCCTACTAATGAGGTAGGCTTGTGTGAGGCGGCAGAGGTCGGTCTCCCGCATTCCCCTGCGGCGAGTGGCAATGCGGCGGATTAGGCCGTTGATTTGGTGGGCTGTGGTTCGGAGGCGTTGGATGGCTTCCGAGTTCTGCGTGTTGTTCTGAACCAGCATGCCTAACACGCGGATGGTCTGTACGGGGTCTATGGGGTGGGTGGCAATGTGAAGCGTGATTGGCTCTTGAGGGTCGGGGACGGGTCGGCGAACACGTCTGTCTCGTATAACTAACAGTTCAGACTTGGTGGGCGAACAAACGAGACCGTTTGCCTGTACGTAAGTGTGGACGGTGTCGATTGCCTGTTGAAGTGAATCTTGTATCTCCCCGTCCGAGCCAGTGTTTGTCCAGAGGGTAATATCGTCGGCGTATATTGAGTGCTTAATGTGGGGTATGGTGTCGAGAAGTGTGGGAAGGCCCCGCATAGTAATGTTGAATAGGAACGGGGACAAAACAGCTCCCTGTGGTGTTCCCCGGGTGCCCATGGTGACTTTGTCACTGCAGAGGTCTCCAATGTGGAGTTCAGCAGTGCGGTTGTAAAGAAAGTTGGCAATGTAGTTGTAGGTGCGAGTGCCTACATTCATCTGTGAGAGGTTGGTCAGTATAGAAGCGTGCGACACGTTGTCGAACGCTTTACTGACGTCGAGGCCGAGAATGGTGCGTGTCGCCCGGATGGGACCCGGGTCGAGTATGTCGTGTTGTATCTGCCACATGATGTCTTGGGCAGAGAGTCCAGCCCGGAACCCAAACATCGTGGGGGGGAGGAGATTCTCCTTGTCTGCGTGAGTGTGGAGTCTGTTCAGAACTACGTGCTCCATAACCTTCCCCAGGCAAGACGTGAGCGAGATGGGCCGCAGGTTGCCCATATCGAGTCGTTTGCCTGGTTTGGGTATGAAGATTACCTTGGCATGCTTCCAGGAGTCTGGAAGGCGACCTTCATGCCAGTGGTGGTTGAAAAGGTCCGCAAGTGCTGCGACCGACTGGTCGTCCAGGTTGCGGAGCATTTTGTTGGTAATATGGTCATCGCCCGCGGCCGCAGTGGTCTTGATGCGGTTGAGAGCGGCGTGGACTTCCGACGCCGTGATGTCTCTGTCCATGTCTGGGTTCTGGGAGCCTTTGTAATTTAAGGGGGTGGGAATGTCGGTGGAGGTGTTTATGTATTTGTCTTTCAAGGTAGCGAGGAGTTCCTGGTTCGTGCCTGGAAACGCGTGTATGACGCGGTTGAGATTCTTTTGTGATGCTGACTTGGTGTGGGTCGGATCAAGCAAGTGCTTGAGCAGAAACCATGTGTTCTTGCATCCCAACTGCCCATCGAGTCGGTCGCAAGTCTGATACCACTGTTCCTGACTAAGTTTGGTGGAGTAGGCTTCGATCTCTCGTTCTAGGCGAGCGAGGCGAAGCTTGAGAGGGCAGTTGTGTTTGCGTCGGAGCCAGCGAGCGTGGAGGCTGCGCTGGGCCTCCCACATATGCATGAGTTTAGCATCTGGGGTTGGGCCACCCTCCTCCTGCGTGACTGTGGAGGTGGCGTTGGCTGCGTCGCGGAGCAGAGTATCTGTCCATGTGTTGAGGTCGTCTATGGGGCTTTGCGGACGCTGAGTTCGTACGTACCGGAAAGCATCCCAGTTGGTGTGTTTGAATGTGCGGCGAGGGCCCTTGCTGTGTGTGGCTGTGAACGTAGTGCTGAGAACATAGTGATCGCTACCTATGTTCATACCGAGATTGTCCCAGCGCGCATCTGGGATGTTGCGGGCGAAAGTGAGGTCGGGGCAGCTGTCTTTCGTGATGCTGTTACCGATACGGGTGGGCCGTTCGGGGTCGAGGAGGAGCGTCAGAGCCAGTGTCTGGGCAGTGTCCCAAACCTTGGCTCCTTTACGACCGCAGGCTCTGCTGGGGTAGCCCCACTCGGCGTGTGGTGCGTTAAAGTCACCCACTATAAGTAGCATCTCGTTCCGCGCGATCGCACACGCCTTGCGGAGGAGAGTGGCTACATTAGTGCTCTTGTCACTTGGGGGGCTGTACACGTTTAAGATGTTGAGTGGGGATTCGGTTCGGCTGTTTGGAAGGACCTGCACGAAAGTGTGTGGGACTTCGGGGTAGTCAAGATCGAGTTGATTGGCGGTGAGGTTGCGGTGTACAAGGATGGCGGTGCTCGGGCGGAGATCCGGCGCCACCGATTGGTTGTAAGCAGTATAGCTGGCTAGTTTTGTGTCGGTGTATGTTTCCTGGAGGGCTATAATGTGGGGTGTAAATGGCTGGGCCTGCAGGGTATACTCCAAGGCTCTCCGCTTTGCCTTGAAGCCCCTGCAGTTCCACTGCCATACTGTGATGGGCGCGCTAGCCATCGCGTTTCCTGTAGGGTTCGGGACGCTGCGGAAACGCTACGTCGGTTTTGATAATACCGCCAGCAGACGCACGCGCGGCTGCACTCTCGGTAGAGGGAAGCGCACCAGGCGACTGAGTGGGCTTTGATGTCGTGAGGGCGTCAGTTTGCGGAGGGCCCGCGAGGTGGTCGAGGCGTGCGGTTAGGGTTTGAATATTGGTTGCCATTTTAGTGCAGCCTTCAATGAGCTGGTCGATAGTGGGGGTCAGCCGTTTTAGGACGTCCTCTATTTTAGATAAGCGGGCGTCAAAAGTTTCGAATTTTGCGTCAAGGTCAGAGGTAGAGGAGGGGGGAGGTGCCTTGCGCTTATTGCACTTGGGCTGGTCGGTGTCCATGTTGGGGTCATTGGTGGAGTCGGAGGTGGGAGCGCGAGCCACCTGCTGCGGCCGCGGTTGTGGGTGCGCCTGTGCAGACTCAAGGCTATGAATTTTAGCATTTGCCTGTGCTAACTGTAGCTGTAGTTGCTTAACCATTTCTGCCAGTTCCCTTACCTGGGGGTCGGGCAGTTGGCTTGTGGCTGGTGGAGGGCTCTTCCACGCGACCTGTTTGGTGGACTTGGTATCCGGCCCGACCTGGGAGGTTGCCCGGGAGTCCCGAGAGCGCGATGGGGAGCGGCTAGGGCTGTTGTGACTGGAGCCGCTGCTTCGCAGTGGTGGGAAAGCGTCATTTCCTGGGGGTCGTTGTTGGCGGTCGCGGCTCCGAGAGCGAGACTGATGGCCACGTGACAAGGTGCCGGGGTCAGTTTCAGTGTCCGTGGAGGATTTGGAAGATTTAGCTCGGCTGGTTGGCACGAAACGGTATTTACAGCTTCTACTGCCGGTGGGATGTGGGCCTTTGCATACGATGCACGTGGCTTGACAAGTGGGTGTTTGGCCGACTGGTTGAGGTTCGTGGGCCACACCGCAGCGGCGGCAAATGGGTTGGCGCGGTTGTGGGCACACATCTGTTCTGTGACCTAGCTTACGACAGTTGAAACAAGCCTCCGGGCGCCCCTTGTAAGGGAAGACCTCGAAAGTGAAGCCCAACTACCGCATGTATCGGGGCAGCTTGGTGTTGGCAAACGTGACGACAAAGTGTCGTGTCTGGCCCATACGCCGCGCAGCAACGATAGGGATGTCGGGATTGCGAGCCCGAAGCTCGGCGAAGATTTCGGCGTCGCTTTCATAGCTGTAAGCCCGGTACAGAATCCCTCGCACGGAGTTGTCTGGGGCTGGGGCGTAGGCGGCAACAGGGACTTCTGTGGTGTCGATGGTGATGGCGCGGACCTTGGCGTATGACACTGCACGAGCACTGTCAGGCGTGCTCACTGTCACTGTGTTGTTGGTGGGGTGCATTCTAACCTGGTCGGCAGTAACTGCCAGGCGTTGGTCGACGTTGGCTGCTGCGTAAATGGCAACAGCCAGCCGGGCGGGGCCGACGGTGTGGAGGTTGAGTGTGCCCTGCGGGCGAAGGACTATCTTGAGGTCGTCCGAGGGCAGGCGGGGAAGCGGGCGCTTTCTGGTCGGCGGTGGAGGGCGGCCGCGTTGCCGCGCATTCGGGGCAGGCAGCGTCGTGGCCGGCGTCTGGGCTCCGGCAGGTTGTTGTTCAGGCGGAGATGGGCGTCGGTAGCGGCGTTGCATCTCGAACGCCGTCCATGTGCCGTCGGATAACTCCGCGGCGGTGATATCGGAGCCTTCTACGGTGTAAGGCATCTTCCATGCGGCGTTGAGCGCGGCAGGGTGCGGCGTCACCACCGCAGCTTCCGGCCCCAGCGACCCGCATCGCGCCGCGCGACCTCCGTGGCTGCGTACACCACCACGGCATCCAATTTCCGGCTATGCCGACGCTCTTGTAAAATATGTAAATACAGATTGTACATACGTGCACTGTCGCCTTGTTTCACTCGTCACGCACTGTGTCGACAAGTAAAAGCCAACCTATAGCGTTCCTTCTTTTTTTTTTCCCCACTGGAACGTGGTACACCATCCCTCGCGTCAGTGGAGTCATGAGACAACACTTTGAGCTCTGTTATATGCGAGCAGCTAGTAGAATATCCTCACACACAAAACAATAGTTAGCGGTCTATGTTCGTTCTTCATGTGATGCCTTTGTGCCAATGACATTACAGAAGAGCTAAACGTTTATACTTTATAGGTAATTCCGAATAGAAATATGAACAGCCGAGAATCTGCATTACCAATTGGGCAATAGGCTGCTATATACTTTCTATATAGCTCCAGCTGCTTGGGAAAGTTTAGTTATCCACCAATAATAAGTACAATTAACCCGACAACATTCGCACGCAAACCACGCACTTCTTTTTTTTTCTCATTAGCATGAATCAATGCGCCTTCAAATGTAATGCTACAGGGACAGTCGTCTATCTTATTTATTGGTTTTCAAATTGCATTAAGTTTTATGTGATTGTTGTTATTGCATAAAGTATTAATCTCCGACCCTTTCGATAGTCTTACAAGGCGAGATATTTGCCTGCACTGATAAGATTTCTTTTCTGGTGCAATAAAAACTGCGTTTGGAATGCTGGTGGGCATCTGAAGATAGATGACCCATATTATGTATGCAAATATTATGTATGCAAATAAGCAAGCGAGCAGCATTCTAGAATGGAACTCTGATGGACGACCTAAAGTTTTTTTTTTAGTTTACTGGATGGGGCAATTCCTTTATAGCAGTACTGGTAACTCTTTGTAAGGTATGAAAACGTTAAATCCGAAGCGACTCGAGGCATGCCACACACGCATAGTTACTTATTACGGCGTTGAACATAACACGACAAACTTCTTTTCTGCGTTTTCATGAGCGGCCACGCCCACAAGGAGAAGCAGCTGTCTAGCAAACACCTGCTCCCGTTTAAGGCCAGAAGTCGTCTGATTTTATTCCAGTACAAAAAACCACACAGCAAGCGCGCTGTTATGGTAGGTTATGGATTTTCGGATTTGTTGCGACTCATATTCACTAAATTTTTACCCAGCTGCTTTTGCTCCGACTGATATTCACCAGAATTTTACTCAGCCACGCTCATACGAACTCAGCCTCACGGGTCGGTCCAAGTCTTAGTGAGCTTGAGTGAGTTCACGGCAATGCCATGCGATATACATTGCCTGGCATTGCAGTTGTGATCTGGGTGACGCGTGAGCAAACATTGCATAGGAGTCCTTGCTCCATCGGATGCAAATTAAATCAATTGTACACATTGCAGTTGGTATTATCGAATTTGATTGACTGTTGCGTGAAACCTTCGTCTCATGTCAATTCCGACAAGTGCATTGGATCTGGAACATATTCTTGCCGATGCCGCCCACTATCTTGGGCATTTCCCGGCTGGGTGGCCATATGGCACATTTCAACAATAAGCTGAATAAGTGGCTGCGGTGCAATATATTTAAAAAGAAACTATTACATCACTGCAAGTACAAAATAAAAACATGATACGAACGTGCGCCTAATAAGATGCAGACGAATGCTAAATGCATGTACAAACGGAATCGGTCTTCCGACGAGTTGGCCACCACTTATCGAAAAAAAAAAAGAATAAGCACAGGCTAACACTGCAATGGCATCACACATGACCATGACCATGCCGTTTGCCGGGTCCACGGGCTGTAGGAGAAACTTACGTGGGACTTAGCAGTCACCTCGAGGTAGCAGATACGGACGGTGTTCGAATTCTGCAGCCAGCTACTCAACCACTCAAGTGTGTTCCGTCGGTACTCGTACTTAGGTACACTTGGCTATACCTTAAAATTTTAATGGTATCTCGTGAAAATTTTCATAAATTTTGGAATTTGAAACTTGCACAGGTACAATTTTATTGCACTGTTGTTCATGAAGAAATATCACACAGAAGCTTACAGATATTGTCAATGCTTAACACTTTACCTCAGAACAACATTTACTATGCTGTTGACATTCAAGTAGCGTTTTAAGAGCCAGAAAAGAATCAGTCTCCCCTGATTTGAGCCTTGGCTTAATGCTTGGATTAAATTACAAGGTATTTGGTTACACTAAAAGCAAGCCTAATATTGCTCGTGTTAAAGACAGGTGAATAACATCGTAAAACACAGGCTTTTTTATTGTATTTTCAAAATTTTGCAAAGTATACCACAAAATGTGGCAACAAGCAACCCTGGGCGTCGCACTGTTTAAATCATAATCGTGTAAGATGAACCCTTTAAAAATCGCATTACAACGTGGGGAATGGCACCGATTTTTTTTTTTCGCTCCAGTCGCAGCACGTGAAACAGCCTTTACACTTCCACCACGGAACACCTGTATAACGTTATTCCACTGCCACTGTTTTGACGGTGGTGCGGCGAACGGGAGAGTGCGGTCTCGCTTGTCGGCGCTGTACCAGAGGCCAGGAAAAGGAAGTCGTCGAATATGAGTGTGTAGTGATCTGGCATAAGAATATAGCCTCAACTGCAGTTGCATTATGTGTGAACACGCTACCGGTTGACCGCGATTCTTTCACTTCTTTGAACTTTTCTGAGCTCTGCTTCCTCCTCGCTCTCATACGACACCATAAGTTAAATGCGCTGCCACTTCGGCTGCACCCTCATCTTGGCGTAAGAAGTTCTTCGCAAAAAAATTGCATGTGAGCACCGCAGCTTGGTGAATTCCACCCCTCACCTACTTGGTCATCTATATTGGTTTTGTCTATGGCCGGTGACCAATCGGTGGTGGATAAGAAGTAACATAAACCAAGACAACCACCACGCTTGAATACAAAGCGAGAGGAATCATTTATGCCACTGGAGGAGCTCTGCCTCAGAGCTGATAAAGAGGGAGTTATGTATATTGACGGGTGAAACTTGCCCCGACGCACAAGGGACATGTCAGAACAGGATACATCTATAACTTGAGCATTCGAGAGGAAAGGTCTATGACGTTGCCACAGGAATTAGCGATCAAGTTTTTCTGCTGAGGTCAAAATACGGCGGGAAGTCCTAAAAAAGGCTGCATTTCCTCTCTATGTAATGATTGTAATGACAATATCTAAGCATGCTCAAATAAATTCCAGGAGTATAAAAATTACCAAGGAGGATTGCTCTGTGCTGGCTATGGGAAGATATTACACTTTCAATACAAGAGGTGACATCATCAAACAAAACAGGGGAAATATTCAGCTGTACATAGAAAGACCCTATGACAGCGTGCTAGGCTCACTTTTAGTCAAGCCGTTTCCTGTACAATTTCTACATCGTTGCACAGAACACACATCAGTGAACTGTCTACAGCAATCAGTACGACACCACCTTTTTGTTTAGATCCATTGAAGTCCCGCTCTCACTACAGAAGACGTTTTAGTAGTAGTAGTAGTAGTAGTAGTAGTAGTAGTAGTAGTAGTAGTAGTAGTAGTAGTAGTAGTAGTAGTAGTAGTAGTAGTAGTAGTAGTAGAACGCGAGGGAAATGGCACATTTAAGAGGAAAGCGCCTGTAGCTGAAGTCCAGAGGATAGGCCTCAACACAGCAAAGATTAATACTAGCAAGGTGAGGCAATTAAAGTGGAAAGCTTTCGAAATGGGGCGACGTAATCCTGTAAATATAATATACCATCGATGATGGGCAGAACATTCATTATTCCAAAGGAAGCTCACATGTCGAAAGTTAAAAAAAGACGATAAAAGTGCGCGCATCGTTTGGCGAAGTGGCAAAATGACAAATACGGAGCCAACGATGGACGCTAAAACAAGAGGATGTGCCATTTGATGTCAAAACCGGCACTTTATTTGCGCCCAGCTATATTAATTCTCTTTGCCTCCCCAGTTGTTACAGTGTCGCCCTGTTTAGATATTCCTTGCCTACGGCATTTTTCGCCACCTTTCCATAAATAACTGAATAAGAAAAAAAAAACTTCCTATGTAAACCTGAAGGCCTCGGCGACCATTCTTAAAACCGTATTCTCCAAGGTTCACACAAAATAGAATGATCGCAAGTGGATTAGAAATTTATTCTGCCCCTCAGAAATCTTTAATCTGATACGTCCTCCTGTTTCGGTTTTCAAGTGAAATAGACCCATACTGTCTCTTACGTGCACTCAATAGACAATAGGTGACCAATATATATATATATATATATATATATATATATATATATATATATATATATATATATATATATATATATATATATTATCTAGGCAATCGCTAAATTTTCTATGAAAAGTAGTTCACAAAAGTGCTGAATATTGTATCATAAATTTCTTCTGCTGATCGTTTCGCTAAGCACTCATCTGACATAGAGATGCAGGGCGAAATTACGCGGCGGCATTATTTTTGATTGGCCTCTTTGCCGTCAAGCTTGCTGCACTCGCAGTTTATCGTCTTCGCCACAGTCGCGATTGGCAATCGCGCGTCCCTTGCATCGCACGTTCCAGTCGGTATGCATTTCTATTCCATGCGAGTTCGATGCACTGCGCCTCTTAATGAAGTCAGAGGGCGTGTTCTACGCAGCCGTCCTGTCGCCCCTCGCGCCTTTCCTTCCCTCATATCGAAACGCCCTACGCTGACGAAGGTGTCCTGGTGCTAAGCGCGAGGTCATGGGTTCCAGTAGCACGCACGGTAGCCTCATTCGGATAGGCGCGAAATGTAAAAATATTCGTGCGCTCGTGGGCTCGAAGAACGAGAAAGTTAAGGAATACAGGGATGGTCTCACTTAATCTAGAGCCAAGACCTAACGGTGTCTCTCAAGATCGTTTCTGTCGCTTTGGGCAATGTCACCCGCTGCGGTTGCTTAGTGGCTATGGTGTAGGCCGGCTAAGCACGAGGTCGCGGGATCCAATCCCGGCCACAGTGGCCACATTTCGAGGGGGGCGAAAACACTCGAGTACTTAGATATAGGTACAACTGAAAGAACCCAAGGAGTTCCAAATTTCCGGAGTCCCTAAATACGGCGTGCCTCATAAACATATCGCAGTTTTGGCACGTAAAACCCCACAATTTATCTTTTAAATTTTTGGGCAATGTCGGTTCACACATAACTTGATAGAGGAGTCACGTGTCATTAAAACAGCATTACAGTTGTATTTAGCGACAAACATTCCATATGTAATCGTATTAAAAGATATTCGAGACCGATATTCGCTGATACAGAAAAAAATAATCTTCATTGGTGCAACGAGAAATACGTGGGCAATATGGTATTTTTGCGATGTCATTCATGTAAACAGGAAAATCTATAGTTCTCCGTGAGAAGCCGCGAAGTCTTTTCACTTTATTACGTAGGCAATGTTTGCGCATAATTATTAGTAACGATTCGGTGGGTATGATTCCATTAAAGCTAATGCCCTGCCGCGCTCTCTTCAGGGTAACCATTCCTCAATTATTTATGGCTTTGAGCCCACTGTGAGCATCTTCTTTAAATTTAATTCTATATCTTCACATTTATTTTAGAACTTGAAGTTACAGGCGCTAAGCGCTTGAGTGTATCGAAGAAGAGGGTGTTCTCCGACATTTTAATCGTCGGTCAAACTTCGCTGTCCGAGATGTCAGCAGGGACCATAGTCGCCAACATAGAAGAGGTACATGTGGCACCATGGTCTTTGATGCCGTTTGTGGTTTCATACAATCAACTAAACGAATAAATTTTTGAACGTTCACGCTTCTCGGCCATTCCTCCAGTTTGGGTACGAGCCATAGCATGAGGTCAATATCATCATCGTCATCATCGTCGCTTTTCACGCACCGCGTGCAAGGACTCGAGCCATGCGTTCCAAGATGGCCAAGAATCAGAGAGAGAAGAACGCGACCATGTCGACTGCAGCACAGCCTCTACGATCTGCGTGGAAGACCTGCTCGTCGCCTCCCGTCGAGACTGTCCGAGATAAGGCGAGATCGTCGCGGGTAGCGGGCGGGGGCCGCCGATCGTGGCCGGTGCACCGAGGAGCCGGGGTGGACTCCTTACCGCAGCCGTCGTGCAACAGGCCTGTCTCCCAGAAGCCGGTCGCGGACCAGGAAGCCCTCGGTCACGACTACGCGACTACAACGAGAACCGCGAGCGACGTCGGGGTTCCGACGGCTGCAGAAACTGCAGACATCCCGTGCGGGCCAACGTACGGCGCAACCCTGGTGTTAGGGCACGGACCATGCTGTGGCAATGACTGCGCCACGGCGAGCATGGCCACCACCGCGACCTCCATCGACGCGGTGGCTGAGGACGCTTGGCACGGACAGTCAAGTCCGTAACCAACCGGACCCCAGCCGCGTGACAACTGCCTCGACAGATGTGACGCAACGGTCACTTATCCTGCTACGTCGATTCAAATAGCGGCTGATCATCGCGGCGATATGGCGATATAACGCCGGCTGCACACACGCTCTGTGTAAATTATGTAAATACAGGTTGAATATACGAGACGCGCCTCGTTTTCTTTACTCTTTAGGCGAGAAACAACGTATGCCACATTTTAAAGTACGGTGCTCGGCATTGACTGAGTTGGCAGCATAAAAGCCGCGGTTGCTGCTTTAGTATGGCCTCAAACCAACAAGCGCGCCAATGCAGCTTGCAGCGCTATCACTCACGTCAGCGCCATCGCAAGACGCCGCTCTTCGTTCTGGTCGTAATATCACAGGTGGCCGTTTCAGTCAGCGCTTCAGGCTATACAGACATTCAGCGCATCAGCCATAGTGAAAAAACTCGTTTTCCCCATAACTACAACGTCCAACAACATAACATGACATATAGGAAAAATGGGTTTTTCTATGGGATACTACGTATGTTTCATATCGGATTATTGCATATGGGAGTTATTGAGCATGGGAACTTTTTCGATAGGGATTTGTGTTAAAAACGAGCAGATGATGAGGCTAAGCTGGAAACAGCGTTGCAGCTTGGTAGAATGTGAATGTGTAAATGGGGGTGTGCTCATATTAAACGAGGACAAAACCTATAACTGCGGTGCATACATAGGGCGTACACCAAGTCACCTTAAATGAAACCAAAGAAGCGTGAAATAAAAGTCGACCAGTGTTTTGGCCAACAGCGAAAACGACCTGTACATGGAAAATTAACTTTCATTGAATTCCTTAGTAAAATGCCCAAAACAGCATGGGCGCCTTTTAATTTGGTGAAGAATAATTAAGAGAAAAACACAGAAATAAGATCGAGACGAAAGTACATTTAACAGACCTGAGTCATTCAGTACTGTGCCTAAAACAGGTATCATATTGGATAATGTCCTCATTCTCATTATCAATCACGGCAATAAACATCCATTGCAATTCAATTTACGAAGCCTGACTAGAAACATTATGAACTCCAAATTCTGGATTCCACCAAAATCGCCTTTCTGGAAAACAAAGACAAATACAACGGCCGTGGTTGCTTTGTGGCAAGGGCTGCTAAGCACGAGGTCGCGGCATTCTTCCTTTGACATCGCCTTCGTCCACGTCGACTTCTCACACTGTGCATACAGCTTATTACACATTTGCATTTTGGCATAGTTTCTGAATGGTACTGTGCATAAACAGAGACATTGCATGACATCAAAGTCATGGCCTTTGCATAAACGTCAATATTGCACGAGGTTACACATTGTATAGGATGAACAAACACACATTGTACGCATTGTTCTCAGCTATAGAGTACTCATTTCACCATTTATTTAAAGCTTCGCTTCTCTTTGGACGGATGGACGGACGGACGGACGGACGGACGGACGGACGGACGGACGGACGGATGGATGGATGGATGTATGGATGGATGAATGTATGGATGGATGGATGGATGGATGGATGGATGGATGGATGGATGGATGGATGGATGGATGGATGGATGGATGGATGGATGGATGGACGGACCGATGGACGGATGGACGGATGGACGGACGGACCAACGTTTATTGAATTCAGTAAATATTAGGACAGTAAACTGCCTCATGGATGTCAACATGTGAATTTTTAAGCGTCTCTCTCTGGTTCACAGTGGACTGTGGATCTTCGCATGCGAGGTGGTGAAAGTGCGACGACCTTTGGCCCCACTGCTCCTCTCTCCTCATGCAGGTAATGCTGCTGTCTCGAATAAGTTTATTCTTTTTCTCATGCTCCTCTCATAAGAGCGCTTCGTCTCCTTGTTCGTCATTCCTGGTCCAAGAATACCACCAACTTCAAGAAGGTTGCCAATAACTTCATTTGAACTTAACCCTCCTCTCTGTAATGCCCTATGGCCTGGAGTGTTTCCAAATAAATAAATAAATAAATAAATAAATAAATAAATAAATAAATAAATAAATAAATAAATAAATAAACTGTCTGTACCTCCCATACCGCTTCAACAGCCATACAGGCAAGAGAAGTAACCATTTTTATGCAAGAAAGCAGTGCACCTATACAGTCATCCGATAGTTCCCTCTACTGAATTTAGCATTTGAAACCTCCACTAACGTGCACAACAACACCTCTCTGCCAGAAGGCCGTTTTCCTGACCCCGGCAGTTACAAACCACCGCTTCTACAAACTCATTGAGCGAATTACTAATTCAGTTAAATACAGCACCCTATGGCAGCCCCTGTGGAAAAAGCAATTATTAGAGTCAACTCCAGTACGTATCTACGTAATTGCGAAGCAGTCTTGGTTTTATAGACAATGGTTCCTACGAACCATATGATTGTTCTGAGACAAACGGTTAAAGTTTTTGCGATGTGTTGTCAACTGATGCAGACTGCAGCGCATTGTGCTGTTGGTCGTTGTGTCAACCATTAATCCAAGCGGGAGTGAAAAAAATACTTGAAGAGCTGAACACACTGAGGTGCGCATACCCAGTGGCGGAGACACCAACGACCCATACGCAGTAGTCACCCTGGCACACCCCCGAGTTTGCGTCAAAGAGTTTCAATGACAATCGGAACATAACCAGCGGCCCCAGTGACACGTACTAAGTGGCACATACGGAGTGACACATGCCCAATTTAATGAAGAGCGAATCACACCCAGTGGCCCATAACCGAGACTTTGTGCAGTCATGGAGTGTACAGTGCTAACATCTATTCAGGCGTTAGGTTCCCCGAATACGTTTGCGACATATGTATAAGCAACCTTCTATGTATGTGGGCTTACAAAAGAAAATCTCGTCCATAATTTTTTTAAACCGTCAGTGTGGTATGTACAGATGCTATGGATCTGTCCACGTTATATATTCTTATGATGCACGTTTCTCGCAAATATTGTTATGTATGATGTAATAAATACCATGTAAGAAAAGAAACGCTATTGTGGCCTTATCTTGAGAGGTACCGGCAGCTGAGCTGGGTGAACGCGGTTACAGCCCACCATCGGGCACGCAATGAACTTTTTCTAACTATGAACTGGTCGGCAGGGCAGCAGCAGTAGCAGCCAGCAACCATGGTCCGGAAATGCGCAGAAAGCTTCGCGACGCAAACTTTTGTGGTGTAGCGCGTGCCTGACCGTAGCCCGGGCAGATCGCCATGTTCATCACTGCTGTAACAACGGCCGCATCTGTTTCCGTATAGTTGTACGCGCTTTCAAAACAAGGAAAACGCATTTCATTCAGTGACCATCGACACGACGCTATCCCTACTTGCGCTTCTCGCCAATAGAGGAATTATGAAATTAGGCTCAATTACCGATCCACTTACGCGATTGCTGCAAGTATGTCCGTATTGCAGCATTTCGCAATTACGAAGATGATGAAGTCGAAGCAGCGACCCACAAATTAGCAGAAACGTTAACAAGCAGATAAGGGCAACTCTTCTCCGAACAGTGAGCCCCGCGAAATGCTCTTTGAGTCGTCTCACGAACGGGAGCGACCGATACTTTAATACCGTTTGCATTTTTGCTCGAAGCAGTTCGTGAACAGGTGCTTCTTCGGAAGACTGCTCTAATCCCACCACTATGCAGACCACTTATAAAAGCGTAAAAATAGGTATAGCGCGAGTTTCGGCATCGTACGACATGTCGTGGTTTCGCATACGTTTGAAAGCCTTTTCGGTCGTTCTCCATATATGCACAGTTCTACTTTGATGCTGTTTTGTGCACTTAAAGCACCGATCGTTCTATGCAGTTCTGCGCAAACGTGATGGAGAATATGCAACTTTACCATCAGGAGTTATCCTCAACAGTTATTACTTGCGAAATGGGTAAATCTTGACTATTTACGTAAGCAAGCAGAAAAGAAAAGGCTAGTGTGTCTCGCTCCATGCAGCAGCAAACAACATGCACTCAGTGCCGTCCTCCTAGATTGCCTTCGCATATTTCGATACCTTGGCTAAATTAGCCCGCACACATTCTAACGGCGAGAAATACTTCCGCTATTGTAAATGATGTCTTTAAATAACAAAACATTCCAATACTACAATCTCTCCCGTTGTTCTTTTCTATTCTTTCTTTTTTCTTTTCAATTTTATTTTTTTCAGCAGTCCAGGGTGCTTTTAAGGTGTAAGCGAAACAAAATAGGGAGAAAACGCTAAAAAGCACGTAAAACAGCAATTGGATGCACAGTTAAAAAAAGGAAAGAAAAAGTAAGCTTCGATACAGTCCGACTTGTGCGAAAAAATATTCATTCCGTAAAACAGCCGCCGATATTTATAAAAAAAAATAGGTTCCGAAAACACGGAACCCTAGTTACGGCAAAGCGAACTCGTACAGACGAGAGCAGAAGTTTAGGGACCACGGCATGAGCAAAAAGAAATAAATTTCTTGTGCCCAGCCATGCAACGGGAGATTCTCTTAATGCAGAATGTTAGTCAAACAGCCGCACGTAGGCAGCGCCACTTTATCCCTAGGATTCGAAAAAGGGATAAATTTTAGGCCCCTCTAATCCCCAAACGTTCGCTCTCGACAATACGTCGGGCTGCCTATATGTATACAACGCTTTCAATATATTCGAATAGATTTTACGCTACATTATCACGTTATGTACGCTGAGAGTTTAGGAACCCTACAAGAACACATATTCTCAACATTCGTCTCAGTTCGCTTTCCTAGATGTGAGCAGTGACCAGGAATAAAGAACAGCGAAGACGAAGACGCCACGAGGCGGCCGCGCTTCACGCGAAGCGAGCCAGTGCGCGGGACCGTGCTCTCAAGCGGCTGAGGAATCGGAACCAGAAGCAAGCCAGCACGGCTACGTCAGGTCAACGCCCAGGCATGGAGCGGAGCACCAGCGCGTCGCCTCGAGTCAAGAGGGCCAGAGACGAGGCAAGCACGTCGTGCCGAGGTGACGGAAGGCCTTGCCGATCGCCGGTCCGCCGAGGAGGGGCGGTGTCTTCCCTGCACCTGGCCTGGGACTGGCCGGTCCTCCGGACGCCGGGAGAGGCCCAGGAAGCCCTCGACTGCGACTACGCCGCCACAACGACCACCGCGTGCGGGACGGGTGTTCTGACGGCTGCATCCTGGGGCCTCTCTCGCGGACCGGCGTGCGAGGTGGCCCGGGCGCCATGAGGGCCCGCGCTAAGCTGCCGCCGCAACGTCCCCGCGGACGACGTGACAAGGCCCGTGCTCACGGACAACGCGGCGGCCGCTTGTGGGGGCCCTCAAATCCGTAACCAACCAGACTCCCGAGGTCTGGTTGCGCACCGGACAACGTCGGCCCCAGCTACACGCAACGCGCCGCGCGACCTACGTGTCTGCGTACACCACCACGGCATCCAATTTCCGGCTACGCCGACGCTCTTGTAAAATATGTAAATACAGATTGTACATACGTGCACTGTCGCCATGTTTCACTCGTCACGCACTGTGTCGACAAGTAAAAGCCAACCTATAGCGTTCCTTCTTTTTTTTTTCCAACGGAACGTGGTACAGCATCCCTCGCGTCAGCGGAGTCATGAGACAACACTTTGAGCTCTGTTATATGCGAGCAGCTAGTAGAATATCCTCACACACAAAGCAAAAGTTAACGGTATGCCAAGTTAAAGTATGCCACAAAATGTGGCAACAAGCACCCCTAGGCGTCGCAGTGTTTAAATCGTAATCATGTGCGATGAACCCTTTAAAAATCGAATTACGACGCGGGCGACTGCATCGAGTTTTTTCGCTCCAGTCGCACAACGTGAAACAGCCTTTACACTTCCACCACGGAACACCTGTAGAACGTTCTTCCACTGCCATTGTTCTGATGGCGGTGCGGTAAACGGGCGTGCGTGGTCTCGCTTGTCGGCGCTGTACCAGACGCCCGGAAAAGGAAGTCGTCGAATATGAGTGTGTAGTGATCTGGCATAAGAATATAGCCTCAACTGCAGTTGCATTATATGTGTTCACGCTACCTGTTGACCGCGATTGTTTCACTTCTTTGAACTTCTCTGAACTTTGCTTCCTCCTCGCTCTCATACGACACCGTAAGTTAAATGCACTGCCACTTCGGCTGCACCCTCATCTTGGCGTAAGAAGTTCTTGGCAAAAAAATTGCGTGTGAGCATCGCAGCGTAGTGAATTCCACCCCTCATCTACTTGGTCATCGACATTGGTTTTGTAAATGGCCGGTGACCCATCGGTGGTGGATAAGATGTAACATAAACCAAGATAACCAGCACGCTTGAAAGAAAAGCGAGAGGAATCATTTACGCGACTGGAGGAGCTCTGCCTCAGAGCTGATAAAGAGGCAGTTGTGTATATAGAAGGGTGAAACTTGTCCCGACGCAAAAGGGACATGTCCGAATAAGATACATCTATAACTTGAGCATTCGAGAGGCAAAGGTCTATGACGTTGCCACAGCAATTAGCAATCAAGCTTTTCTGCTGAAGGCAACAGACGGGTGGCAAGTCCTTCAAAAGGCTGCATTTCTTCTCTATGTAATGATTGTAATGAGAATATCGATCCAAGCATGCTCAAATCAATTGCAGGAGTCTAAAAATCACCAAGGAGGATCGCTCTGTACTGGCTATGGGAAGATATTACACTTTCAATACACGAGGTGATCTCATCAAACAAAACAAAGGAAATATTCGGCTGTACATAGAAAGACCCAATGACAGTGCGCTAGGCTGACTTTTAGTCAAACCGTTTCCTCTACAATTTCTACGTCGTTGCGCAGAACACACTTTAGTGAACTGTCTGCAGCAATCAGTACGACACCACCTTTTTGTTTAGATCCACTGAAGTCCCGCTCTCACTACGGAAGACGTTTTAGTAGTAGTAGTAGTAGTAGTAGTAGTAGTAGTAGTAGTAGTAGTAGAACGCGCAGGAAATGGCACATTTAAAGGGGAAAGCACCTGTAGCTGACGTCCAGAGGAGAGGCCTCAACACAGCAAAGATTACTACTAGCAAGATGAGGACATTAAAGTGGAAAGCTTTCGAAATGTGGCGCCGTAATCCTGTAAATATAATATACCATCGATGATGGGCAGAACATTCATTATTCCAAAGGAAGCTCACATGTCGAAAGTTAAAAAAAGACGATAAAAGTGCGCGCATCGTTTGGCGAAGTGGCAAAATGACAAATACGGAGCCAACGATGGACGCTAAAACAAGAGGATGTGCCATTTGATGTCAAAACCGGCACTTTATTTGCGCCCAGCTATATTCATTCTCTTTGCCTCCCCAGTTGTTACAGTGTCGCCCTGTTTAGATATTCCTTGCCTACGGCATTTTTCGCCACCTTTCCATAAATAACTGAATAAGAAAAAAAAAAACTTCCTATGTAAACCTGAAGGCCTCGGCGACCATTCTTAAAACCGTATTCTCCAAGGTTCACACAAAATAGAATGATCGCAAGTGGAGTAGAAATTTATTCTGCCCCTCAGAAATCTTTAAGCTGATACGTCCTCCTGTTTCGGTTTTCAAGTGAAATAGACCCATACTGTCTCTTACGTGCACTCAATAGACAATAGGTGACCAATATATATATATATATATATATATATATTTTAGCTAGGCAATCGCTAAATTTTCTATGAAAAGTAGTTCACAAAAGTGCTTAATATTGTATCATAAATTCCTTCTGCTGATCTTCTTGCTACGCATGTATCTGGTATAGAGCTGGAGGGGGAACTTGCGCTTCTGCATTATTTTTGATTGGCCTCTTTGCCGTCAAGCTGGCTGCACTCACAGTTTATCGTCTTCGCAACAGTCGCGATTGTCAGTCGCGCGTCCCTTCCATCGCACGTTCCAGTCGGTATGCATTTCTATTCCATGCGAGTTCCATGCACTATGCCTCGTCATGAAGTCAGAGGGCGTGTTCTACGCAGCCGTCCTGTTTCCCCTCGCGCCTTTGCTTCCCTCATATCGACACGCCCTAAGCTGGCGAAGGTGTCCTAGTGCTAAGCGGGAGGTCACGAGTTCGAATAGCATGCACGGCAGCCTCATTCGGAAAGGCGCGAAATGTAAAAATGTCTGTGGGTCGTGGGATCGTGGCCTCCACGCGCGAGAAGGTTAAGGAAGACAGAGATGGTCTGACTTAATCTAGAGCCAACACCTAACGGCGTCTGTCAGGACCGTTTCTGTCGCTTTGGGCAATGTCACCCGCTGCGGTTGCTTAGTGGCTATGGTGTTGGCCTGCTAAGCACGAGGTCGCGGGATTGAATCCCGGCCACACTGGCCACATTTCGATGGGGGCGAAAACACTTGTGTACTTAGACATAGGCGAAAGTGAAAGAACCCCAAGAGGTCCAAATTTCCGGAATCCCTAAATACGGCGTGCCTCATAAACAGATCGCAGTTTTGGCACGTAAAACCCCCGCAATTTATCTTTTAAATTTTTTGGCGACATCGCTTCACACATTACTTGATAAGAGAGACACGTGTCATTAAAACTGCAATACAGTTCTGTTTAGCGACAAACATTGCATATATATATATATATATATATATATATATATATATATATATATATATATATATATATTCGAGACAGATATTCGCTGATACAGAAAAAGATACTCTTCATTGGTGCAACAAGAAATACGTGGGCAATATAGTATTATTGTGATGTCATTCATGTAAACAGGAAAATGTATAGTTCTCCGTGGAAAGCAGCGAAGTCTTTTCACTTTATTACGTAGGCAATGTTTGCACACAAATATTAGTAACGATTCGGGGGGTATGACTCCATTAAAGCTAATGCCCTGCCGCGCTTGGTACAGTGTAACCATTCCTCAATTATTTATGGCTTTGAGCCCACTGTGAGCATCTTCTTCAAATTTATTTGTATATCTTCACATTTATTTTAGAACTTGAAGTTACAGACGCTAAGCGCTTGAGTGTATCGCAGAAGAGGGTATTCTCCCACATTTTAATCGTCGGTCAAATTTCGCTGTCCGAGATGTAAGCAGGGACTACAGTCGCCAACACCGAAGAGGTACATACAGCACCATGGTCTTTGATGCCGTTTGTGGGTTCATAGAATCACCTAAACGAATAAATTTTTGAACGTTCAAACTTCTCGGCCAATCCTCCAGTGTGATATTGACCTCCAGCCATAGCATGAGGCCAATATCATCATCGTCATCACCGACGCTTTTCACGCACCACGTGCAAGGACTCGAGCCATGCGTTCCAAGATGACCAAGAATCAGAAAGAGAAGAACGAGACCATGTCGACTGCAGCACAGCCTCTACGATCTGCGTGGAAGACCTGCTCGTCGCGTCCCGTCGAGACTGTCCGAGATAAGGCGAGATCGTCGCGGGTAGCGGGCGGGGGCCGCCGATCGTGGCCGGTGCACCGAGGAGCCGGGGTGGACTCCTTACCGCAGCCGTCGTGCAGCGTGCCTGTCTCCCAGAAGCCGGTCGTGGACCAGGAAGCCCTCGGTCACGACTACGCGGCTACAACGAGACCCGTGGTCGATGTCGGGGTTCCGACGGCTGCAGAAACTTCGGACATCTCGTGCGGGCCAACGTACGGCGCAACCCTGGTGTTAGGGCACGGACCATGCTGTGGCAATGACTGCGCCACGGCGAGCATGGCCACCACCGCGACCTCCATCGACGCGGGGGCTGAGGACGCTTGGCACGGACAGTCAAGTCCGTAACCAACCGGACCCCAGCCACGTGACAACTGCCTCGACAGATGTGACGCCACGGTCACTTATCGTGCTACGTCGATTCCCATCGCGGCTGATCATCGCGGCGATATGGCGATATAACGCCGGCTGCACCCACGCTCTTTGTAAATTATGTAAATACAGGTTGAATATACGAGACGCGCCTCGTTTTCTTTACTCTTTAGGCGAGAGACAACGTATGCCACATACTAAACTACGGAGCTCGGAATTCACTGAGTTGATAGCATAACAGCCGCGCTTGCGGCTTTAGTATGGCATCAAACCAACAAGCGCGCCAGTGCAGCTTGCAGCGCTATCACTCACGTCAGCGCCATTGCGAGACGCCGCTCTCCGTTCTGGTCGCAACATTACAGGTGGCCGTTTCAGTCAGCGCTTCAGGCTATACAGACATTCAGCGCATCAGCCATAGTGAAAAAACTCGTTTTCCCGATAACTACTATGTCCAACAACATAAAATGACATATAGGAAAAATGGGTTTTTCTATGGGATACTACACATGTTTCATATCGGATTATTGTATATGGGAGGTATTGAGCATCGGGACTTTTTCAGTTTGGATGGGTGTTAAGAGCAGATGATGAGGCTAAGCTGTAAACAGCGTTGTAGCTTGGTATAATGTGAATGTGTAAATCAGGGTGTGCTCATATGAAACGAGGACTGCGGTGCATACATAGGGCGTACACCAGGTCACCTCAAATGAAACGAAAGAAACGTGAAGTAAAAGTCGACGAGTGTTTTGGCCAACAGCGAAAACGACCTGTACATGGAAAATCATCTTTCATTGAATTCGTTAGTAAAGTTCCCCAAAACAGTGTGGGCACCTTTCAATTTTGTGAAGAATAAGTAAGAGAAAAACACAGAAATAAGATCAAGACGAAAGTACATTTAACAGACATGAGGAATTCAGTACTGTGCCTAAAACAGGTATCGTATTGGGTAATGTCCTAATTCTCATTATCAGTCACGGCAATAAACATACATTGCAATATAATTTACGAAGCCGGACTACAAACGTGATGAACTCTAAATTCTGGATTCCACCAAAATCTCCTTTCTGGAAAAAAAAAGACATATGCAACGGCCGTGGTTGCTTGGTGGCATGGGCTGCTAAGCACGAGGTCGCGGCATTCTTCCTTTGACATCGCCTTCATCCACGTCGGCTTCTCACTCTGTGCATCTAGCTTATTCGACATTTGCATTTTGGCATAGTTTCTGAATGGTACTGTGCATAAACATAAACACTGCATGACATCAAAGTCATGGCCTTTGCATAAACGTCAACATTGCACGGGATTGCACTTTGTATAGGATGAACATAAACACATTGTACGCATTGTTCTCAGCTGTAAAGTAGTCATTTAACCAGTTATTTAAAGCTTCGCTTCTCTTTGGATGGATGGATGGATGGATGGATGGATGGATGGATGGATGGATGGATGGATGGATGGATGGATGGATGGATGGATGGATGGATGGATGGATGGATGGATGGATGGATGGATGGATGGATGGATGGATGGATAGACGGACGGACGGACGGACGGACGGACGGACGGACGGACGGACGGACGGACGGACGGATGGACGACGTTTATTGAATTCAGTAAATATTAGGAGAGTAAACTGCCTCATGGATGTCAACATGTGAATTTTTTAAGCGTCTCTCTCTGGTTCACAGTGGACTGTGGATCTTCGGATACGAGGTGGCGAAAGTGCGACGACCTTTGGCCCTAGTGCTCTTCTCTCCTCACGCAGGCAATGCTGCTGTCTTTTTCGAATAAGTTTATTCATTTTCTCATGCTTCTATTATTAGAGCGCTTCGTCTCTTTTTTCGTCGTTCCTGGTCCAAAAACGCCACCAACTTCAAGAAGGTTGCCAATAACATCATTTGAACTTAACCTTCCTCTCTGTAATGCCCTATGGCCTGGAGTGTTTCCAAATAAATAAATAAATAAATAAATAAATAAATAAATAAATAAATAAATAAATAAATAAATAAATAAATAAATAAACTGTCTGTAACTCCCATACTGGTTCAACAGCCATAAAGGCAAGAGAAGGAACTATTTTTATGCAAGAAATCAGTGCACCTATACAGTCACCCGATAGTTCCCGCTAATGAATTTACCATTTGAAACGCCTACTAATGTGCACATTAACACCTCTCTGCCAGAAGGCCGTTTCCCTGCCATCGGCAGTTACAAACCACCGCTGCTGCGAACTTTTTGAGCGAATTACTAATTCATTTAAATACAGCACCCTATGGCAGCCCTTGTGGTGAAAACAACTTCCATAGTCGACTCCAGTACATATCTACGTAATTCGAAGCAGTCTTGGTTTTCTAGAGAATGGTTCCTACGAACGATGTGATTGTTCTGAGGCAAACGGTTAAAGTTGTTGCGATGTGTTGTCAACTGATGCAGACTGCAGCGCATTGTGCTGCTGGTCGTTGTGTTAGCCATTAATCCAAGCTGGAATGAAAGAACTAATTGAAGAGCTGAACACACTCAGGTGCATATACCCAGTGGCGGAGACGCCAACGGCCCATACGCAGTAGTCACCGTGGCACATCTCCGAGTTGGCCTCAAAGAGGTTCATTGACAATCGGAACATCACCAGCGGCCCCAGGGGCACATACGGAGTGACACATGCCCAATTTAATGAAAAGCGGATCACACCCAGTGACCTATACTCAGTGGCACTTATCAGCGAGAAGGGCCCACATATTTAGGCTGTTCTATCTTCGGTATAGGCCCACGAAATCGTCCAGATGCCAGTTACAGATAACTGGATCATTTGAACTCGCCAAGAATACTTCGCTAAAAAATCGAAGCAGACACGACTCTAGTTGACATCAACGTAATGCGAAGCAGTCTCGGTTTGGTAGAATACAAGTATTGTGGTTCATGTAACTGTTCTGCAGCGAACGGTTAGTGCTTTTGCGATGAGTTGGGAACTGATGCGAAGTGCAGAGCATCGTTTTTATTGTGGCTGTGACATCCAGCGGATCAAGTTGGTGCCAAATATTCACTGAACAGCGGCACTTATTATATACTTTCGGCAAACAGACACATATATATATATTGTAATGCAGCAGTTATCCCGACGTTTATTACGCGTCGGAGATGCGGCGAACCAACCACGCCCAAAGCACTGATCACAAAAGAGCGAGCCCCACAAGCGATGATGAAGATGAACGCCATATGAACCCCACATGATGATGATCATGTACAGATGAGGAAGTATAGCTTATAAATGCCCACAATATGACTAAGCGGATAAATGCCTTCGGAAAAGGCGCATATTTTTAAAGCAAAGTTTGTGTCGCGAAGCTTCCTGCGCTTTTCCGCACCGTGTTTGCTGGCTGCTACTGCTGCTGCCCTGCCGAACAGTTCATAGTTGGAAAAAGTTCAATTGTGTGCCCGATCGTGGCCTGTCACTGCGGCCACCCAGCTCAGCTGCCCGTACCTCTCAAGATAAGGCCACAATAACTTTTGTTTTCTTACATGGTATTTATTACTTTATACATAACAATATTTGCGAGAAATGTGCATCACTAGAGAATATAACGTGGACTACTCCATAGCATCTGTACATACCACGATGACGGTTTAAAAAATATGGAAGAGATTTTCTTTTGTAAGCTCACATACATAAAGGGTTGCTTATACATATGTCGCAAACGTATTCGGGTAATCTAATGCCTGAATAGATGTTAGCCCTGTACACTCCACAACGGCACAAAAGTTCAAAAATTTATCCGCAGCAACTTACGAAGCGCGCTGCTGAGACGTGCTTCCTTATATCATGCAAAATTTCCGCACAAAAGTAACAGCGAAAAGTACGAGAAGGCTTTAGAGTATGCGCTCGCAGATAAGGAAAAATCACGTAGTGGCACCACCTGGAAAGTAAACGCACATATTTTCATCACGTCAGAACGGTTGTATTTGCGTCCATTCCTTTCTTCTACATGTGCGTTTATTCGTTCTTGCATGTTTCCATTTGTGTTCCTGTGAATTGTATTGCGAGCGTGGCGGTAACAGGGTCGTAAATTCCTTATACACGCCAAGTGTAGAAACCATGTCTGACTGATCGCAGACGGCCTTGTTGTAGCTTAAAGCAGGCATAACCCTCCTCGCTTGCTAGCGTCTAGGTCAGAAGCGTTCCCTGTAAGCTAAGGGGCACGTTCCACCATTTCTTTCTTCTCATTAGCTCTGGTATAAGCGCTGTCCAAACCTGTAGAAAGGTCAAAGACACTTAGGTGCCGTCACGGTAGCCTGTCTTGCGCGCAGCTCCAAACCATATTGTTCTGGCGGCCCATCTCGTCACTTTTAGTATTCGAGGCAGGCAGGCGCAACAATAAGCGCATGGGTGTATCTCCGCGCATAGGTGACCCCGGACTTCTTGGAAAGCGCTGTAACATTTTTCCTTTGTAGTCCTTTTTTTCACATGTTTTAAGTGTTCAAATTCACCGAAAATATATGAAAAAAAATCATTTTCTGAGGACGGTAAGGAAGAATTTCACCTGCTCCAGTGCACTACATCTCCATGTCTGTAGTGGCCCCTGGCAGCGGCAGAAGATGCCGAGAGCGAGTGGGGCTATTATAACCCATATAAAACCAAATTGGGAAGACCCAATAATCTTCAACAAAAGACGCTCCATCCCCATAACAGGAATTGGCCTCCCTGGTGCAGTATTCGGCCATACCCTCCCATACGACTCATTCGATCAACCAGTTGGCCCTTCGTCCGCAGCAGCTGCGGAGCACATGAGCAAGATGGCGGTCAGACATGTAACGCAGCAGAGGGTGCTAATAGTGTTAGAACCCGGACAGCTAGGCCGCCATTGGAAACTGACCTTGGCAATCTTTAACACCCGAACTCTGTCGATTGAGGCTAGCTTATCAGGACTCTTTGAGGAACTATCAGGCATCAGTCAGGTTTAGGATATCATTGGCCTTAGTGAGACGGTTAACTGGGGACGGGGAGCAACGCAGATTGGGCGAACGGGAGCGGCAACTGTGTGGTGATGGCAAGTAGCTAGTTGCAGTGGCTCGAGCGTTGCTAGGTGTGTCTGCAACCTCGGTGGAGCGTGCAGGTGAAGGAGGATTCACTGGGGAGCGGCGGTAGGCGGGAAAGCTTGGTCGAGAATGGTTTGGCCAGGAACTGCGGCAGTGGCGAGAGATGTGGACCACACGTCCACAATAAAAGCAGATGGGTCAATCATCATGTTCTAGCCGTTCGGCCGGGTTGCGATAGCTCGGATGTGGACCGTATTGGCTCCGGTGAACAGGGGCAGATGCAGCAGACGAAGCGAAGTCTGGATGGTTGACGGAGCAGATGGACGACAGGCCCACATTGGCAAATTCTTGGCGAATGACCGACCGACTGGATGAGAGACACGAGCAGCCGCGAATCTTCAGAGCACTGCGACCTTGGCATGGCAGGACACGCTGCTTCGATTTCTCGCCGGACGATACGTACGGCGTTCTCGGTGTATGTGGGCTCACGCGGGCGACAAATGTCTTCGCACGTCGACGAAGCTGCGGTATTGGGCAGACGCGTAAACTGTTGAACTATCCGGCGGCTCTTCGCGTATGCAAAGCGGCGACATTCGTTAATGATCTCAAATCTCCATTGTTATATGCTAGTAAACGAGCAAGTGACTAGAATATGTCTGTGAATGTAATGTCATTTGCATATATGTCTGTGCCTCTCAGCACCAGCGGCTCCCACTCAATTTCGGTATCGGCTCACAAGAACGGCTACAAGAAAAGCAGTTAAAGAAAACTGGCTTGAATCTGCCAAGAATGCCTTGCAATAAATGGAACTCACTACGCTTCTTGACCTTCTCAGGTGTGTACTTTTCCTCGGTGTTTAGACTGCCTGCGCAATGGCGAAGCTTAGTTGGTTTATTCTACGCTTCCGGCACACCCCAAGCGAACCACTTTCTCCTTTGGTTTTTCCTGTTGCAAAACGTACTCCCTTTCCACACTTATTTGAGAATGACCTCATCGTCTCCTTGATTTTAGCAGCCACAACGTCATACGAGGTGTTCCTGCGTTCAATGTATGAAACCCCAACTGCTTCCTGGCAAGACCAGGACTTTATTCCTCCAGTGCGATGAACAGTGCTGCACGGTCCGATTTTAGCAGAGCTACCGCGCCACTTAAGCTAACTAGACTCGCTGCCATAGTATAAGATGTCGGATACGTGGTCCTCTCTCAACAAAGATGCTTCAGCGAGCGTGCTACATGAATGGTGTTCGTCTTAATGACTTTTCAACTTGTGAGCTGGCAAAGAACAGAAGCACTGCAATCAAGATGGTTGACAGCTTGGCGTGCGGATGATTAATCGAACTCATGGGAGTGTGATGGCCGTTGGGTGCGTCCATGGAAGGGACGGCTAGTCCGCCTTTTCCATTTCATTACAGCTCACAAAAATTGACAGGGAGTGAAAGAGTGGACATCGCAAAGCGATGACGGCAATGTGTAATTGATATGCAAAGCGCTTGTAAATATACAGTATGACGCGTAACAGCGTGCAGGAAAACAAAAAAACGCAAAACAATTCATGAACCCCTTCTTCGATAGCGGGGAAATGTCTCGTACGAATCACAGCCACGTCCCGCATAATAAACAAACAAAAATCAAATCAGAATACGAATGCACTTTGCCGACCGAGTCACCACTTGAACCTCGGTCCCTGTCAATATTTAGGGCGCTGTTATCAAATAGGAATGCATAACCAACCAACCCACTAGTTCGTCCCGAGTTGTCCGCCTTGATGCGGTGGCTCGAAAACTGATACCATCCCTCTGGAACGTCAAAGCCCCAGTGGGAAACGGTGAGGGTTCAATAGAACCGATGCGGTCCTAGTACTGACGGCGAAGTATGGAGCCCGTTCCATAGATTAACTGTCTGACAGAACCGCGGTTAGAGTTAAACGTAACTTCTCTGGCCCTGTTGCTGGCAATGAATTGCTGTGAAAGAACACTCGGGAAAGCCTAGGGGATGTGTGGAAGAGAGATTTTATTTATGTGCGGAGCTCGACGCTTTCGCGGGTTTTTCCATAGGAATTTTAACGTATAAATAATTCACATAAAAATAACTTTCTCGTCCCTCTGCACAAGCCCTGGAGACTCTGGAGCATTTCGGAAACCGATTTCGTAACAGTACGAAGTGAGTGAGGCGTGGCTGCCAATGTCCGACGAACAACGTCTATTTACATATCGCATTAGAGCGCCGGTGTAACCGCAACTACATTGCTAGGGTCTCCTTGGTTAGGCAATGAAGCGACCGTCAAGCGCAGCCATCGCGTACTCCGAGAGCATGGGCGCCTCTCGCACGGCCCCTGGCCCAGCCGAGGCCCTCCTGGCACGCTTAGGGAGTGAGAACCGCTGGCCAGTTCCAGGCCATAAGCTCCCAGGATGCAGCCGTCAGGAGCCCCGGACTGCACGCGGTGGTCTTTACAGCGGCGTAGGCGCAGCCGAGGCCTTGCTGGGGAATGTCGGCCATGAGAAACGCCGCCCAGTTCCTGACTGGAAGCTTCCACGGTGCAGCCGTCAGAAGCCCCGGACTGCACGAGGTGGTCTTTACAGCGGCGTAGTCGCAGCCGAGGCCTTGCTCGGGAATTTTGGCCATTGAAAACGCCGCCCAGTTCCTGACAGGAAGCTTCCACGGTGCAGCCGTCAGAAGCCCCGGACTGCACGCGGTGGCCATTACGGCGACGTAGTCACAGCCGAGGCCTTGCTGGGGTATTTCTGGCATGGGAAGCGTTGGCCAGTTCCTGACAGGTAGCTTCCACGGAGCAGCCGTCAGGAGCCCCGGACTGCAGGCGGTGGTCGTTACGGCGCCGTATAGGCGCAGGCGAGGCCTTCCTGGCGCGCTTGCGTTGTCGGAAGGGCTGGCTAATTCTAGGCCAGCAGTTCGCACGATGCAGTCGTCAGAAGCCCCGGACTCTACGCGGTAGTCATTCCAGCGGCGTCGTCGCTGCGGGGGCCTTGTTGGCACGCTTCCGGCGTCAGGAGGACTGGGGAGCTGGAGTCCGGCGGCTTCAAGGACTCCAGCTGGGCCCCTCTGCACATCCGCGACGAACGAGTGCCCCTGCCGCCTCTGCATGACGTCCCTGTCTTGAGCCGGACAGTTTCGACAGCGGGCGGAGCGCTCCCGTTCCTTGCTGAGCTGGCGCTGACAAGCAGACATGGTGGTTTCCTTCTCTGAATCAATAGGTCAGGTTCGAACGCACGGCCTCGCACGCAGGCTCGTGGCGCATGAAGCTGATCATGATGATGATGACTTCCTTCGTAAGGCACAGACCCACCTAGGGCTAAGGTCCAAGAAGCCGGTGGTACAATTAACGTAAAACAAATTTATCTGAAGAAATAAAGGTCAGCATAGGTCTTAAAAAGCGCGTGGCACTGTTTGTTTTGTTCCGTTTTCCTTCTTCGATGTCCCATATACACTCTGTGGGGGATTGATCAAGATTTGGGCCGTATTAGGAAAGTAGTTAACTTGTTGCTACCGCATCGAGTCATCCTCTTCCGGGCTCTGAATTGAGGCCTTGCGATGACCATCTCGACTGGTGTAGTCACATTGAACATATTAAATCTAAAGCACAGCGCGCCATTGGTAGGGTGCGCCGGAGTAGTCAGCGTCGTTCTCGAGTAGGCCGGGATAGATTAGGTAATTATGAATTACCGGATGTATGCTCAGCCATATTGGAATTTGGTTGGGTATTGTTTTCCGGTGGCCCCGCCTATAGAATTAATCCTCATGTGTTGTTAGGAAGAGATCTCTACGCTTACGCCTTGGGCTATCTCTGTTCTTTCCCAAAACTTCATTGTATGAGAAAGCTACTATATAGATACCGACCGAATATTATAGATTTAGCATCCGCATAGTTAAGACATTTCATAAACAATGATGTTTTTATTGAGACTTAGAAAATATGTAGTTATCACTCAACCTTATGCATTTTTAGGAGTATCATGGCCCCGGTTACACATTCGTCAGGTAATATTTGGCAAGCACAGTGACAAACATTGTGAAGTTCACTCCTTTGAATGATGGCTTACCAGACCTCCAATTTGAACTCGAGTTCATGTTTTCAAATTTTGGCAATGATTTGCGCCTGCTCAAGAATAAATTAAAAGACAACCTAAGCCAGCTAACTACAGTAAAAGCTCGTTAATTCGAACCGCAAGGGGAAGCCGCTTCAGTTCAAATTAACGAAAGTTCGAACTAACGAAAGTGAAGGAGAGCAACAGTACACTGTGACTTGGAAGCAGTAGGGCATGTCAGAAATTTGGCGTGTCAGAAAGTGATGGCGTGTGCCGCGGGCACACGCCATCTTCAAGTCGAAGCTCTAGGTCCGACTGCGCCACACCACCGATGTCCACCGAAACGAACGTTAGCCGAGGCTTAACACTATCACAATGATTCGCGACGGCCGATACCTCCTAAGCTGAAAACAGAGGTGCACAACCGATGAAGACTGCCGAGACAATGACGCTGAACATGTGAAGGTGGCGAAGGCCCTGATTCGTTGGTTCTTGATTGCAAGCGCAGCTGCGACGTACTTGATTCGCTGTGTTTTGGCGCTTGCCGTGCCATCTCCGCACAACATTAGCAGCTGTACAAGATTTGCAAGCGCAGCTGCGACGTACTTGATTCGCTGTGTTTTGGCGCTTGCCGTGCCATCTGCGCACAACATTAGCAGCTGTACAATATTTGCAAAGCCTCCGAGATTCGCAACGGGCAAGAAGTCTCGGAGGTTACGTAGAACGGAGAGGCGGCAGCCGCCACTGCCTTCTGGCTGACCCCGCGTCGGTTAGATTTTTTTCCGATTTTGCCTTCTCTCGCCGTTCTTTCCGTTTCGGAGGCAATACAGCCTTGTGTGTAGGCAGTAGGCGCTTTTCTCTGGCCGTGTGCCAGGTGAGCGTAGTTCGAATTATCCGTGAGGGAACCTTCTCGCGTTCGAATTAACGGACTTTTTTATACATAGACTTCTGTGGAGCTTGGCCGGACCAAATCGTACAGTTCGAATTATCCATAAATTCGAATTATTGAAGTTCGAATTAACGAGCTTTCACTGTACTAAAATCATATAATACCTACTGACGCTTCTATGTGCACTGAGAAGGCAGCTACAGTGGGAATACTGCCTGTATCTTTTCAATGGCCTAACTCACTTCGCCTTACCGACTTCACACCCATCTTTCCCGCAGAATTGCTAGCGATTGAATTCAAAATCAAGAATGGGGCCGACAGATGGAGTATCACATTGTCGTATATGCGTTACAAACAGCGATAAAGCGCTAAGGTGCCTCAGAAACGTTGGCCAACGTTTCGATAGCAGGAAGAAGGTAGGTCCTCCTATCGAAAGGTTGGCAAGCCTTTGTCAGTCATTATCAGTACTATAACTTCCCCAAAATGCCTCATTAGCAGTTATACTTAATAGCTCGTTTTCTTTCTGCACAACACTTACTGCATCCTGAAATTCGAGAATAGTGCGAAAATGCTGAGCGATTCGTCCGCACTTACGGGAAGTTCGTTTGATTTGGTTAGCGGGCCACCATGCTGTTTTTTTTTTTTCATTCACGAATGAAGTGGAAGGTTCACTCGCACGAGCATCCGCAATATCCTTGCCATCTCTGTTCTGTCAACTTCGGATTATGTAAGCGCGCCTAGGTGAGGAAATTTCTCCGTATTTCTAACTTCCGCAAAATCGACTCAAACATCGTCCCCTCACTTCCCTCATCTACGTTCTTCATGAAATAATGACTGGGGTCGCTCAACACAATTTGAAGCTTCCTTTAAATTTAAAGCATCCTTTGCAGTTCAATTTCCCGTATGCAGGTCGACCTCTAGCTCTTTACCCGCTCCATGTCACATTTCTCATTTGCCTGTATCTATCGAGCATTTCCTTCAATGTTGCCGCAGATTTTCAAGACATAAAACTTTCAGAAGTATCGATTGTTCCACTTGAGCTATCACTTACTTCGCCAGCCATTCTCTCCCTCGGGGCGTCTTCGCTGTGATTAACCGATAGGGATGCCCACTCGCAATTCACAATTTTATTAGGAGCAGAAAACGATTACCTTGGCCAACTTCTAAAATTATCAATTGTTTCCCCCATTTTATTTCTTGATGTCAGAACATATTATTTAGAAATTCTTGACAGCTTTCTTCTAATTTCTAAATTTTTTGCTTAAGCCCGGCATGTGCAGTGTTATTTTAGTTGCAACCTTAATTAAAAAAGCCGCAGTGTGTCTCAGTTAGACGTGAACTGCACTCATCTGTCACGTATCCGTTGGCACACGTTGCGCTTTCTCTACCGGTGCCGCCGCGAAGTCCGCGCGTGGCCACCGAGGTGCCTGGCGCGCCGGTGCGTGTGCAGCCTGCATGAGGAGCGCGTCGCGTGCGAGCGGTGCAGTGCGGCCGGGCTCCCGTCTCGCGCGTCAGTGGTGATGAAGATGATGATGAGGAGACGAGGATGATGATGAAGATTTATTGGCGCCGTTTTCGTATCGGTGCGGTTGTATAAACGGTCACCTAGCCTACTTGAGCTAATCGGGCATTAATCACATGCATAGCTGTCTAGCATTTCGCCAATCGATGGAGTAAGATATTGTGGACAGCCGACACTGACACTCGCTAACGCCTTTTCATCGGTTGCTTCAGCGATGCCGCGAACCCACCATGCTCCCGCCTCCTCTGCTCAACCTCTCCACAAAGGGCCTTCGCTAGTACTTCTACGCTCCTCCTTTTTCGCAGGCTGCTAGCACAAATAGGGTGCGCCACGTATAGTCAACATTGGAGATTAGCGGTCCAGCTTAAGAAGCATATTCTTACGTGGCAAAATGGGACCGTATAGATGGCGACACGCAAATAATAAGAAAAGAATGTAGCTTCGTTTCAGTCCAATTGCAAACACGAGCTCTGCATCGTTCGGTTGTTTGATAAGTGTTGCAACCTCAGTCAATCGCTTTCATTTGATTCCGACTTGTCTCGAGCGGTCGTCATTCTGCGCAGTTGCCGCGGCATGTCGTATCGTTTCAGTCGTGGTTTGAGTTTTCAGCTGGTGCACGCTGGTTTTCCGCTTTCCTGTTTTTTTGGTGAAGTCAAATGTCATATCTCGTCGTGCATGCAATGGTTTTAGGCTGTTAAGCTCGTTCGACGGTGGAATAGCGAAGTCTTGAACTCTTTCGTTTTCTAATAACGGTGCGGGTATGGCAAAGGAAATGAAAAGTTTCTTCTTCGAGCCACCCACAAAAAGGTTTGTTCAGTCAACAGAACACGAACATTCCTAAGAGTTTTCCTATTTTCCTAACATAGCTCCGTAACGAAATCTAGATCAACGTTTTATTTACGGTAATAGCGGCTCTTCTAGGCCCGTTTCGTTACTGTTTTAAATACGGTTCTCTGGGTGGTTAACCATCTATACCTTTTTTTCCAAGAATTAAAAATCAATGTCACATGATATACATATGAAAAATCTACCAAAAGCATATTATTCGCACGGGTGCGTCTGATATTATTATCATGAACCAGACCGCAGACCGTTCTCAAAAGCCAAGATTCTTGGACCATGGCCTTGTGCGTCGCTGGCGCAGTAAGCAACGAAGGCGTTGTTACAGTAATTTAAGTGGTCAAATCTCTGCGACCCTTTGTAAACTTGATTTTCTCCTGCGACTGTGCGTGCGACTGGTGCTAGCTCTGTATTTCTCTTGCTTTCTTTCTCTCAGTTCAACACATTACCCCTTCACCAGCACAGCGTAGCAAATCGGACGTGCGTCTGGTAAACTTCCCTGCCTTTCCTTCCCCCTATCTCTCTCTCTCGGTGTAGGGTGGAGACAGTGAGAGCTTCTTGCGAATAGTATTCGTGGGTTGAAATGTAACAAGCGTGTGGCTGAAACGCATACAAATTTATTAAGCAGTTGTGGAGTGATAACGTATATCCAGGATCATCCTGGCAAGCGAGCGTCAACACGTGAGCTTCTTCAACGTGAGCTCAAATAGGCGTGATGCATTAACGCACGCTGATATGCAACAAGCGACATACAGAGCAAGCGTATGTAGCGTGAGCTCAAGCAAACGACAGTCTGCGTTGAGGTGGCGTCTGCTGTTCGCGACACGGCAGCAAAAGACACACGCCAATTCTAGCCGCTGGCGCGGAGCAACTGCTAGTGTCACCATCTGTACTACAATTGGCCCTCTCGCCACCTCAAGAAAGGAATACTGTTATCAGAGCAACCGACTCTCCTGGTATATTATTCCGTGTGCATAGGTCTCCTATCTCTCTCTTCAGTCGATCTCTTCCCTGCATGTTTCCACCATTACTTTATACGTGACGTGTTTATCTCGACTGCTGACCAGCTCCCTCTGGACACGCCGCGCCATCTAGCCGCACCACCGCGGAATGTGCGCGTAGCATCCAAGATGCATAAAGCCAGTACGATTTTTCTTTCTCTTAATTTTCTTTTCTTTTTCGTTGAAGAGCGGCGCATACCCAATCAATGCGTACGTTTTTTCTCCAAGAACAGTAGCACATCCTGATTGCATTCACGCATTTTTTTCTTCATTGAACAGCGGCACAACGTCATTGCATTCTTGCATTTTTTTCCTTCTTTGAACAGCGGCACATCAACATTGCATTCGTGCACTTTCTTCCTTCATTGAAAAGTACCACATCCCCAATGCATTTGTGCATTTTTTTCCTTCAGTGAACAATGGCACAGCCCTATTGCATTCGTGTTTTTTTTTTCTTATGAAATGGTACCACAAACCAGTCACACATGTAGACGGGAAAGAGGTTCAATTAATAGAAGCAAGGACTCACTTTGCTTGAATAGCTATCCATATAAAATACATTTATGACGAATGTGACATTACACCGGCCTCGTACCCCATCTTGGTGAGGTGTTTATCATTCCCAACGTTCTAGTGAAAAGTATTCTTTCGAAGAACTCCCAGGAAATGCGAAGGACAGGTTGTGTGGTGTCTGGAGGACGTGAAATAACACTGGTTAATGCCACTTATTCACATATCAGGTGTTGGCATCATTGCCCAATATCGTCTGTAAGTATATCAGTATACATAGTTTATTTGTCAGGTGAAGCTACTTCATGACATTGTGTTTACTGTAACAAATACCACGAAGGAAAATATAAATACATACCCAATGGAGCGCGCAAAGCAAGTGGTTTCTTTGCCGATGAATCCGCACAACGCCTAGCGCCGGGCTAGTGTGCTGAGAGAACTCGCATCGAAACCAACTGCCGGACCAACCTGAGTCACTGTTGGTTATCGAAAAAACTCTTTGACACCGACTTGGCCCACTGTGAGTGCGCCACTCGCTATGTGATGCTCTTCCATGAAAGTTTTTGATACCAACTTGATTCACTTGGTATGTGTCAGTAGGTGTGTGCCGCTCTTCAGTTAACTTCTCTGACGCCAACTTCGGTAACTAGCTAATTTCTTCTGGGAATGTTCCACTATCATGACAAAAAAAAAAGTGCGGCAGCGTGTTGCACTCCTGTAACGTGTGAAACGTAAGCCTGCATCAAGTTATACGATCGGAGGGACAAGACTTCTTGCTCTACATAAACGAGCCGCAATGTGAAGTACACGTTTGGCAAGCCGCTGTGTGCGAGCTTCGGCCTCCTCTCTGCGTAGTTGTCTCGCATCATCCCGTCCCTCTTTCGCAGTTCGTCTTCTTCGGCTCGTTTTGGAAGCTTAGCTGCGGCTTCCTCCACTCGTATGGTGGTGTCAGACTCACGCCAACGAAGTTTCTCTTCGACTTTCAATATATTCGAATAGTTTTTACGCTGCATCATCACGTTATGCACGCCCAGAGTTTACGTATCCCACAAGAATACACATTCTCAACGCTCGTCTTAGTTCGCTGTCCTAGATGTCAGCAGTGACCACGATAAAAGAACAGCGAAGACGAAGACGCCACGCGGCGGTCGCACTTCACGCGCCGCGATCCAGTGCGCTACACCGTGCTCTCAAGCGGCTGAGGAATAGGAACCAGAAGCGACCCAGCACGGCTACGTCAGGTCAACGCCAAGGCATGGAGCGGAGCACCAGCGCGTCGCCTCGAGTCAAGAGGGCCAGAGACCAGGCAAGCACGTCGTGCGGAGGTGACGGGAGGCCTTGCCGATCGCCGATCCTCTAAGCAGGCGAAAACAGCACCCGCGGACGAACGCCTTGCTCTCGCACAGTTTCTCGCTTTGCGGGCATCCTCCGCCACAGCGTTTTTCAGAGGCGGTATGCAATGCTTTATTGATGGTTGGATGCTTGTTTTGAACTTGTTCTTTATTCAAACGTATGCTGTTCTGCGTGTTGTATGGGTGATTTCAATAAATCTATGAGCCAGTGTATTTTTGCTTGCTTACGGGTGTATGAGCCATTGATAATGATGATAATTTTTGTACCGCTCAACTAGACGCTGCTTTATAAGAGGCTATGCGCAATTGCTATGATCCACTTAAAGTTTCCGGCTTAAAAATTGCGGCAGAACCCATGTCACCATGACTGTCGACGGTAATGCGTCATCAATCAATAAATACAACTGCAGAACATATTGTCACTGTCGAAATGAGTTACGTATGAGGCGTACCAGCGGGCTTCAGCTTTTGCGCTTCCCTATGTTTGTGTAGAACCATTTTTCCGCCTACTTGGGTCACTGAAACTCCATGGTCGAATGGGTAGCGCATCGGGTTGGCTGTGCTGAGGGGACAGGCTTCGAAACCGACCATCGTACCAACTTGGGTGGCTTCCTATGTGGCAATGTTTACATATCATCACCAGCCCATCTTTATTTGCACTGCAGGACGAAGGCCTCTCGTACCGATCTCCCAGCGGTACATGCTGTACCTACGTGCAGCTCTTGAACAAATTTTTTTTCAGGTCGACATGGGTCACTGTAGATACAGAACAGGGTATGTACCGCTGTCCAATGAAACTCTTTTACGAGGACTTGGAGCACTGGACGATCTTTGCAGATCTTCGACGAACCTCTTTGATGCCAACTTGGGTCACTGGGTATGGGCCAGTATGTGTGTACTGCCTTTCAATGAACGCGACTCAATGTCAGTAGGCGAATGTCACTGCCTAAATAGACCCTGTCTCCCCTTTCCCCGTTTAGCTCCCGCAATCGAAATTCCTTGTCTGCGTTCTCGCCTACCGCAGCAAGAGGATCGCGTTTTTGCTGACTGGCGCACTTACGGTGACGGTCTCGCGCGCAAGCTGTTGCGTTGGTGTCGTTGGTGTCATTGCCCACCGTCGATAATCTTGCGCAATCAGCACCAGAACACCTAAGTCAGTGCCACAGTCATGAGCACTAAGGCAGACACGAGAGGATGAAAGAGCATCATCGCAGCACAGAAACACGGCATAAAATGTCATAGTTTCGTTCTCTGTGCGAAAGTGTGGCCAGAATATGTAGGAAACTATATCTATTTTGCTACGTTACGAGGTAAAACAAAAACAAAAAATACGCGCATATTCCATATATATATTTTTTATTATTTCTCTAAACTTTATTTAGTCTATTGAAGAAACAGTTCCAACAAATGAGTAATGTTGCCTTGAATCGTTTTCTATGTCACTTCTCTCTGTGAATGACGTGACAGCACTGCCATGTACGTAGGCGCACTACGGCGAGTGCGTCGACTCGCCGGCTGGGAGGGCGGCGTCCTCAACGAGAAGGGCAAACGGCGTTTGGTTTGAAATTTAAGACCTTTCCCTGGCGCATAGGGATGTACTACTTGGTAGACACGATCCATAGCGCATATTGTATGCACTGCGCTCCTCAGCTCAATATGGCCAAACCTGGTGCGGGGCCGTTCAAAATGAATAACAATATCATTACTCCCGAAGACGAAGACTCGACGCGATTACTGCACATCATGCCCCCCAAGCCAACGCGCCAGTCCGTGCGATCAGAGCAGAATATTCGGAAACATAAACGACATGAGCTCCTCGACTACATGTGACTTTGTCTGCCCGACGCGGGACACCGGTGCGTCGCCTTTGGACAAGACGGCCACGGATGAGGCGAAGACGTGGCGTGGAGGCGGCACGGCATCTAGCTCGTCTTCTCAACGCCAAAAAAACGTGAGGTTGTTCTTCCCGCAGCCTCCAGGGTGCTAGCCAGTCCTCTGGACGCCGGGAGCGGCCCATGGAGGCCTCAACTGTGACCACATCACCAGAGTGGGCACCGCGAGCGGTCTGGGGCTTTGACGGCTGCACACTATGGGCTCCCATGCTGTGCTCACTATGCTGTGCTCCCATGCTGTGCTCACTATGCTCACATCGCTCTGGCGCCAAGAGGGCATGGGCCATGCTAACTGGGCCACAGCGAACGCTCGTGACGTCCGTGGCCACGTATGGCGCGGCGGATGCAGTTTACGAATACCCAAATCCGCAACCAAGCAGCTTCCTGATGCATTGTTACGAGTCTGCAAGCAGCGACGGCGCCACGATGAATATCGCTGAGCGGTCACGGCGCTTGCACAGTGTCACGTCGCTCACGAGCCGGCTGCGGCGATGCTCTTGTGTATTACTTAAATAGAGGTTGTACGTATGCGCAAAGCCGCCGTGTCTCTATCACTAAGTCAGCAATCAAGAGATATTATATTTAAATAACTACAGTAGAGAGAATTGAGCCCACAAATCGTAGGTTTTGTGCGCCATGCCTATAGCTATATATAACCGCAATGTTTGCAACGGTACATGGAATGTTGCCAGTCGCGTTGCCAGTCGCCTTTACAAGATACTGCATCCCGTTATGAGGCATCATCGGACATATTTCGTTCTGAGACCTAAAAGTTGAAGAATGGACAACTTGCCACCGGTTGGCACCGAGCCAACATCTTTCGCATAACGCGTGCAACGATCTACGGTCCCCTTTGGTATATCATTCCTTTAGTGACGGCGAAGAGAGAATATTTCTTTTTAGCACGACATTTTTCAATTAAATCAAAATACTTAGGCCGTGGTTAAGGGTACATCCAACGCCCCCTTTCAACTTTCTTTACAGATGCGTTAGACGTTAGACGTATAGGTACGCCCACTCATCTCCTCGGCTTTGGCATCCATTACGTCGATATACGTCCGGCATAACCACGCTCAACAGCTAAATACATGCTTCCCGCGCGCATGCGCTCATTCTGTGTGTATTGCAGTGTAGCGTGCCTAAGTCGCCATAGCCCGTGCAGATCGTCGTGCTCATCACTGCTGTAACAACTGTCACATATTCTGCCGAGGGTTGATACGCCGTTTCACAACAACAAAAACACATTTCATTCAGTGCCTTTCGACACTAGTCTATGGCTACGTCCACTTCTCGACAATACACGAACAATGCAATAACGCTCCATTACCGATGCACTTACGAGACTGGTGCAAATTGATCCGTTTTGCAGCATTTCGCAATTACATAGATGTCATAGTCGAAGATACAATCCGCAAATTCACAGAAATGTTAACCAACTCAAGCAGAGAAACGAAACTCTTCTCCGAACGGTCAGCTGCGTGGACGGCTCCTCAAGTTGTCTTACGAACGGGAGCGAGAGACACTTATCGTACTGCTGCGGCTAGAGTAGCGTTCAGGGCATGGAATCCACCAAGCCCATTGACTACGACGTCAAGTTGTACAAAAGGAAGGGGAAAGGGTTTATTTAGCTTAGTTACACGGCTCCAGTGCGGAAGCCCACTCCATGCAGCAGCAAGTTAAATATCTTAGTTCACATAAGGACCCTCTGTCCTCACTCTCGAAAAGTATCTGCTTTTAATCCCGTCGTCTTCCCAAGGCAAGTTGACTAGGGAATCTGAAGAGTGTTCAGCAGCAAATCAACATCGTCGACTCCGTTGCCATACCACGCCCATGCTATACATAACCCCCACCAACTCCGCGTCGAAGAAACTGGTTTGGAATTTCTGGCAAAAAGAGATCATCTGGCGACACCTGGTTCGTTGGCCGGCCAACGGCGCCGTATGGCCGGCTGCCGTCCTTGATTCTGGGTTTGTGAACGGATAAAAGAGGGCCGCCATGGACTCAAGTGCGTGCGCGTGTGCAATACAAGTGTCCGACCTCTAACTGCAGAGGAGGAGTCAGTCATTCCCTCACCCCTAATTAAAAGCGGCGCGGCCAAGACCTTGGGAGGAGCCGGGATACAATTGGGTGAACTTGATTGGATCGTCACCAACATCTGCCGTTCACTGACCCAGGGAAATAGGGAAACGATATGTTATTTAAACCTAGGTTTTTGACTGAGCTAAGTAGTCTAGAAGCTGAAGCTATGATCGGCTCAGAATCGTCAAAGACCTAGTGCCGTTCAGTATCGCCTGGACTGCCTAGCCGCGTCTAAACTGCGAGTTACTAGTTGACGTAAGAGACGACAAACCAACGTCCGCAACGAGGCTCCCGGTAGTGCCCCTCAAGTTAGTTCAACCTGCTCGAAGGACGTCGTGAGATCTAGACTTCCGAGAACGCCAGCCCAGCAATCGCATCCACCGCAACGAGATCGGCTTGCCAGCGTTCTTCAGGAAAGCTCTGCCGTCGACTCCATGCTTTATGGACTTGCTGCTGCTGCGCGGCCATGCATGTGCCGTCATTTGTTTTCCTTTGAACTCGGTTTAGTGGACAACAGTTAAGTGTATTCTTGCGTACTGTTAATATTGTTGCGTAGGAAGACGCAGGCGAAAAGCTATATACAAGTATATTTACAAGGGAATACGCCGCACTTGGCCAAGAGGCAACAGCCTGCGCTAGCCTCCAATCGTCGTCGTCGTCTTCTCACTGCTCGCCTCTTCGTCATTAGAAATACTGTTCCGTAGCAATATGTATCATCATCATCATCATCATCATCATCATCATCATCATCCTATTCATGTCCACTGCAGGACGAATACCTCTCCCTGCGATCTCCAATTACCCCTGTCCTGTGCCAACCGATTCCAAATGCCGCCCGCAAATTTCCTAATTTCGTCACTCATCTAGTCTTGTGTCACCCTCTACTGCGCTTCCCTTCTCTTGGTACCCATTGTGTTACCCTAATGGTCCAACGGTTATCTGGTCTGAGCATTACATGACCTGCCCAGCGCCATTTTTTTCTCTTAATCTCTATTAGAATATCGTCTATTCCCGTTTGCTCTCTCATCCAAACTGCTCTCTTTCTGTCTCTTAAAGTTATGCGTGGCATTCTTCGTTCCATCGCTCTTTGCGTGGTCCTCGTTGTATTTCTTTCATCGCCATTGTTGATGTATATTAAGTGCACGTGTGTTATTGTTCGTGTGTTCTTCTGTTTCGTTTAATTTGTGTATCGTTGTCAGTCGATAAATATTTTTTATCTTTTTCTGCCGACTCTGACTCCTTCGCTGTGTTCGCTTCAGTACGGAACGACCAACTGGTTTCTATATCCCGTCGACGACTTCCCGCCGACGGCGAACGGGTGGCAAGCCGTGACACAAAGTCATGGTGGGGCGAGCACTTTTAGTCGTTGTCCACGCCACGCTGAGGTCTGGTTAGGAGGTGCGGTGCTTCCACACGTGGAAAACGTTCAATTAACAACCCTGGTGGTGTTAAGAGATAATACTCTTTGTAGAAATTTCCTATAGTCTCGCCGAGAGCCCCGACGAGTCGAGGTACTCGACGACACTTAGGAAGGCTGGTAGCTGATTACGACAGGGGAAGAGGATATCTTCCTGTCGTGAACATGGGAGCCCAAGGCGGTGAAACTCTTGCAGAGTCGGCCGTGGTGCTGCACGTGAGAAGGGCAGGCCAGCAGGAGGTGCTCCAGAGTCTCTGGTTCACCAGAAGAGGCACAGGCTGGCGAGGTGGCTTTCCCAAGGTGGAGCCGGCGGGCTGCCGTCCAGTAGCAGCAAATTCGCAGTCGGAGCAGCAACGGGGCATCTCTTCGTAGGAGGCCGTGAAGGCCGGCCCAGGCATACCCGTTTGTCCGGGTGGCAGGCGATGATGTGCCGGCGCAGCCTATGTCTCGAAAAGTCTGCGGCCGTTACAGCAGGGCTGTGGAGGACGCTTGAGTAGTGGGCACTTTTTGCAAGAGTCCTAACTGCCATCCCACCACCTCGGGCTTCCTGATCCGCCATTACTTCACTTCTACTGGGCCACCTCCTATACGGTCTACCTACAGCCAACTCCTCCGGTCGAACCCACTGGGCCCTCCCGGCCGGGCTGCTCTGATGCTGCTGGGACGACCCTATACCTTTCTCCCGCCTACCCTCTCTTTCCTTTAATCCCATCTGCCCCATCTTGCTGGCGCTGAGCCGTGCTCCCGTATGGGTTGCAGAAGATAGTGCCAGCCGTTCCTCCTTTCCCACAAAAACCACTTCTGAGAGATAATAGTACCGTTTGGCTGTGTCGCTCAAAGCAGTTAGTGAACAGGCGCTTCTTCGAAAGACTGCTCTAATGATAGCGTTATTGGAACCACTAATAAAAGCTTAAGAATATTTCTCGACTTAAGGCATCGTACGAGACGTGATGGTTTTGCAAAAGTTTAGAAGCATTTGCTGCCGTTCTCCATATATATACCCTTCTACTTTGATGATGTTTTGTGCACTTGAAGGAGCGAATGCTTCATGGAGTTCCGCGCAACCATGATGGAGAATATCCAAATTTCCTATTAGAAGTTCTTCCCAAAAGGTAATAATCGCGAAATTGGTTAATTCATATTGCCTAATTACGCATGTCAGCAGAAAGAAAACTACATATATATATATATATATATATATATATATATATATATATATATACATATATAGTGTGTCTTGTTCCACACAGCAGCCAACAACATGCACTCCGTCTCCTCCTCATAGATTGCTTTCGCACAATCTGATACTTTAGCAAAATTAGCTGGCAATCATCCTAGCGGCGAGGAACACTTCCGCTATTGTAAATGTTGTCTGTAAATAAAGACATTTCTATGGCTGTAACCTCATCCTTTGTTCTTTTTTCTTCTTTCTTTTTTCTTCTCACTTATATTTTTCAGCAGTCCAGGATGCTTTTAAGGTGTAAGGGAAGCAAAATGGGGGAAATTATAGAAAGGATGTAAAACTTAGAAATTCGATGCGCTGTAAAAAAGAACAAAAAAAGAATGTTCGATAAACTGCTACTTGCGCGGAAAAAAAATTCATTCCGTAAAACAGCCTCCGATTTTGCATGACCATGCAGGGCATAAAAGGAGCAACGGAGGACGGGAGTGGTCTGCTGCTACAACTTCAAGTTGAACTTTTTCTCTAATACTTTGAATTTTCTTGTAAATATGCAGAACCTAATTTACCCCTTCTCTCATGCGCCGCCGTATCTCCAGTCCTTCTTTATTCTATAAACATTTTCATAGTTCGATGGGTATCCCGCCATACAATGTTCCCCCAACACGCATATCTAATCGCACTACTCATCCTCTTCAAGTCGCGAGCCCACGTGCACACCTCACCGCTACCTTTTCTACGTCATTTTTTCCTCATGCAGCTGCTGACTGGAATGACCTTCGGAGCGACATCGCTGCCATCCCTCGCCCATCCACCTTCATAGAAAGCGTCACCAATCACCTTTCAAAATAGATTACCACAGGGTTTCTCCTTACTTCTGCGTAACCGACCCCTTATATAATACCCCGTCATGGGGTCTTTAAGGAATAAAAATGAAATGACATGAAATATAAACGTGTTTGTCAAACGTCCTGAATATCGGGCCCAGCCTCACGTTCCCTTACTCCTCAACGAACAAAGTGAATTCAACGTCTTCTGACCCGCAATCGTAACACCCTACAGTAACAGATAAGGTAACACGTACAATCGAGAGCAAAAGTTTACGGACCACGGCATCAGCAAAAAAATTACTTTTCTTCAAGCCCAGCCGTGCAACGTGAAATTGTCGAAATGCATGATGCAAGTCAAAAAGCCACACGTAAGCAGTGCTACTTGTCTTTAGCCTTTATCCCTAGGCTGCGAAAAAGAAAGAAAATTTTGCGCTACCTCTGCTCCCCAAACTTTTGCGCTCGGCAATACGTCGCGCCGCCTAGTGTTAAAGGGACACTAAAGGAAAATTATTTCTTCTGCATCAGTAAATTACCTTTCTACAACACCAAAAACACCACTCTTACAACAATAAGACCTTTGGTTAGCAAGAAGAAGCGCAAGAACGAAATACGGCTGGCGACGCCTACTTAAGTTCCCGCACCTGGGGGCTGAGACGTCTTGGATTTGGATGGCATCTTCTAGGGCCTACTAATTATATATAGCGGTACAGATTGACTACATTGTGTTCTAAAGGAACCAGATATTAAACATGGCAAGTTTAGAGATCCTTTACTCCGCCAACGCGGCCCAAATGTGAAAACATACTTTTGGGACCCTGAAGTCACGCTGACGTACCGGCGCTGGGGTTTCGGCGCGAAACTCAAATACTGATACTTGGACCTTCATTTTCTTATCTAATAATCAAACTATCTTTTTCAACTGACTGCCTGCAGAGTTCTGAAACAATGCTTCATTAGTCTAAACTAATTTATTGTTTCCCTTTAGTATCCCCTTAACGACGCTTTCAATATATTCGAATAGTTTTTACGCTACATCATCACGTTATGGACACTCAGAGTTTACGTATCCCACAAGAACACACAATCTCAACGTTCGTCTCAGTTCGCTGTCCTAGATGTCAGCAGTGACCAGGACAAAAGAACAGCGAAGACGAAGACGCCACGAGGCGGCCGCACTTCACGCGCCGCGAGCCAGTGCGCGGGACCGTGCTCTCAAGCGGCCGAGGAATCGGAACCAGAAGCAAGCCAGCACGGCTACCTCAGGTCAACGCCCAGGCATGGAGCGGAGCACCAGCGCGTCATCTCGAGGCAAGAGAGCCAGAGACGAGGCAAGCACGTCATGCGGAGGTGACGGGAGGCCTTGCCGATCGCCGGTCCGCCGAGGAGGGGTGGTGTCTTCCCTGCACCTGGCCTGGGACTGGCTAGTCCTCCGGACGCCGGGAGAGGTCCAGGAAGCCCTCGACTGCGACTGCGCCGCCACAACGACGACCGCGTGCGGTACGGGTGTGCTGACGGCTGCATCCTGGGCCTCCCTCGCGGACCGGCGTGCGATGCGGCCCGGGCACCAGAGGGCACGGGCCATGCTGCCGTCGCAACGTCACCCCGGACAACGTGACAAGGCCCGTGCCCACGGATGACGCGGCGGCCGCTTTTGGCGGCCCTCAAATCCGTAACCAACCAGACTCCCGAGGTCTGGTTGGGGACCGGACAAAGGCGGCCCTAGCGACACACATCGCGCAACGCGGCCACCATGGCCGCTTACACCACCACGTCTTGCACGTGCCGGCTACACCGACGCTCTTGTGAAATATGTAAATACAGATCGTACATACGTGCCCGGTCGCCTTGTTTCACTCGTCACTCTGTGACCACAAGTAACTGCCAACCTATAGCGTTCCTTCTTTTTCTTTTTTTTTTCCAGCAGAGCGTGGTACACCATCGGTCGCGTCAGCAGAGCCATGAGACAACACTTTGACCTCTGTTATATGCTAGCAGCTCGTAGAAAATATCACGCACAACAAAATGTTTATGCTGCACCTGCGTTCTTCGTGTGATGCCTTTCTGCCAATCACTTTACAGCTAAGCTACAACCGAATAGAAAAATGAATAGTCTAGAATGTGCTTTAGTCAATTGGGTATAATCAGCTACTACTTTCAATGGAGGTCCAGCTGCTTGGGAAAGTTGAGTTATTCACCTATCAATAAGTGCAATTTACCCGAGAAAATTCGTACGCAAACCACGCACTTCTCTGTTTTTTTTTCTTCATTAACTTGAATCAATGAGACGTCAAACGTTATGTTACTATGACAGTCGTCTTTCTCGATTACTGGTTTTCAAGTTGCATTAATGTCTTTTATAATATTGTTAATACGTAAAGTATTCATTTCCAACCCCTTCGATAGTCTTTCAAAGCGAGATATTTGCCTATACTTATAAGCTTTCTTTTGTAGGTCAAATGAGAAATGTGTTTGGAATGCTGGTGCGTGTGTGAAGATACATGTGGTGAAGATACAATATGATGACGTTAGTGTTGAAGGCATTTGGCGTATGCCAAGCATGCATAGTTTATTATAACGGTGTTGAGACTAATGCAAGCAACTTTTTTACCCCATTTTCATAAGAGGCCACGCTCACAAGGAGAAGCAGCGGTCAAGCAAACACCTGCTCCCGTTGAAGGCCAGACGTCGCCCTGTTTTATTCCAGTACAAACACCCACACAGCAAGCAAGCTGTTATGGACAAAGCACTGCATTTTCAGATTTGCTACGACTGATATTCACTAAAATTCTACTCAGCTGCATTGACTCATATTCACCAGAATTTTACTCATCCAGTCTCACAAGAACTCAGCCTCACGCGTTGGTCCATGTCTTAGTGATCTGTCGTTCGAGTGAGTTCACCGTGCTGTGTATACGTTGCATGGTACTGCAGTCGTGACCTGTGCGATGCGTGAGCAAGCATTGGATAGGAATCCTTGTTCTATCGCATGAAAATTGGATCAGTTGTACACATTGCAGTTAGCTGTAGCGAATATAAGTGAACGTTGCGTGAAAGGTTGCCCTCATGCAGATTTCAACAAGTGTATTAGATGTACACTATAGTTTCGCCGATGCTGATAACTATCTTGGCTATTTTGCTGCTTTGTGGCTATTTTACCCATTTCAACACTACGCAGAATAAGTGACTGTGGTGGAATAAATTAAATCAAAACGCTTACATCACTGGAAGTTCAACAATGAGAACACGATACGAACGTGCGCTTAATAAGATGCAGACGAATGCTAAATACATGTACAAAGGGAATCGAGCTCCCGCCCATTTGGCCGCCACTTATCGAAAAAACAAAATAAGCGCAGGCAAGCACTGCAATGGCATCACACATGACGATGCCGCTTGCCGGGTCCATGGGCTGTAGGAGAAACTTACGTGGAGCCTAGCACTTACCTCGAGGTAGCAGCTAGGGACGTGGTTCTATTCTGCAGCCGGCTACTCAACCACTCAAGTGTGTCCAGTCAGTACTTGTACCTAGGCCCACTTGTCCATATCTTAAAATTTATTGTGATCTCGTCAAAAATTTCACAGTGTTTGATTTCTGAAAATCGTACGGTTAAACAGTTTTATTGCATTGTTGTTCATGAAGAAATATCATACAAATGCTTACAGATATTGTCAATGCTTAGCATTTTACCTCAGAACAATATGCAGTATGCTATTGACAATCAAGTAGCTGTTCAGCAGCCTGAAAAGGAATCTTTTTTTTTTTATTGCGATGAAGGCTTGCCCTTAAGGCATAATTCTTGGAGCGTATATGTGTATTATATGTGTGCTGTGAGGCCTGTGTTGTGTATGAATTGAAGCAGTGTTTTGTGAAATCTGTTGTCATGTATCCAGCGGTCATAGCTGGTTGTCACACTGTAGCGGAGGCCGGCTTGCATTAGGAGACGCGAGCGTTCCGATTGTAAGCCCGTACATGTCCATATTAGGTGGTATGCATCTGATTCCACCACAGGAACGGAGCAGTATGGACATGTAGCACCCAGTGGTAAATGCGACCAGGAATCAGTCTCCCTTGTTATGAGCATTGGGTTAATGCTTGAGTTGAATTATAAAGG